>NC_056744.1:832330956-832490956 GCF_019279795.1 Protopterus annectens
GGATCAACAATGCAGACAGAACGTTATGGTAAGACATAACTTCTTTATCTGATATTGTTAATCCTCGTTCATTCCTTACGTATGGGACAGAGTCCCCAGCTACCTCTATTCTTGGGAGGCTCTCATGGAAGGACATTCCTGAGCACCACAGAACCAAATGATACTCCCCCTGGAGGCCAAATTCAATTTGTAATGATTGATGAAGGTATGAGGCGTAGCCCAAGTTGCAGCTGCACAGATGTCATGTAAAGAAGCTCTGGCATGGAAGGCAGCAGAAGTTGCCACCGACCTTGTGGAATGAGCTTTGATGGTAGTCTGTAATGGAATATTACATTGTGTATAAACGAAGGTCACAAGGTCTTTCAACCATCTAGCCAATGTGACCTTAGCAACAGCACATCCTAATCTAGGTCCAGAATAGGCCGAAAATAACTGGTCTGATTTACTAGAGGCCTTAGTCCTATTCAAGTAGAAGCGAATTTGCCTGTGAATATCTAGGGTATGTAGGCAATACTCTCCTTTGTTTGAATGCTTGGGGAAGAAAACTGGCAATTCAATGGTTTGATTAATGGACATTTCAGAAATCACTTTTGGCAGAAAGGAAGGATTAGTTCTCAAAGACACTCTATCGCTATGAAAAATCAAGTATGGACTCTTGATGCATAAATTGAAGCTCAGCGATATGTCTGGCAGAAGTAATGATGACCAAAAACAAGGTTTTCCATGACAAATATTTGAGGTCGCACAAAGAAGCTGGTTCAAAAGGAGGCATTGTCAGAGCTTGTAAAGCTAATGACAGGTCCCCATGGTTGAATAGGTTCTCTAAAAGGGGGCTTCAGATGATTCACACCTTTTATGAAGGTCTTGCATAATTTGTGAGACATAAGAGAGGAGTCTTGGACACCCTCATGGAAATTAGATATTGCAGCCAAATGAACTCTAATGGTAGAGGCCGAAAGACCCGATTGAAATAGATCGGCTAGGTACTCTAGAACTATCGACACTGGTGCTGAAAAAGGATCTATTTGCTTTTCTTTCAGCCAACAGGTAAATCTTTTCCACTTGCTTAGATAAGTTATTCTAGTGGAAGACTTATGAGATGCAATAAGAATGTCCCGTACTGGTAAAGAAAGATCATTCTGCCTGGCAATCAAGGGAATTGGAGAAGCCAAGCTGTGAGATTCAGGCTGTCCAAGCTGGGATGAATCAGATTCTGCAGATGGGATTTCAACCCTGGGGTTGGATGGAGAATCCATGGTTGATCTAGCAGTTGAGGCCAAAGGAAGGGGAACCAAATCTGAGGAGGCCAATATGGTGCTATGAGGACCACCTTGCTCTTCAACCGATGGGCTTTCTTCAGAAAATGGGGAATGAGGGGAAGAGGTGGAAAAGCATAGAGAAGACCCGAGGGCCAATCGTGGACTAGACTGTCCCTGGGTGACAGTCCCAGAGGGGGAATCAGGGTGAAGTAGTTGCTGGATTTGTAGTTGGTCAGGGATGCAAAGAGGTCGCAGCAAGGATGGCCCCAGCGGTGGAAGATCTCCGCCGCTAATAAGGAATTCAGGGACCACTCGTGAGGTTGTAGAATGCATCTGCTGAGTCTGTCTGCTATCAGGTTGGAACTCCCAGGAATGTGCGTTGCTAGAAGAAAACGGTTGGTAGCCATCACCCATTGCCATATCCTCATGGTCTCTCGACAAAAGGGGTAACATTTGGTTCCGCCATGTTTGTTGATGTATAAGAACACCGCCATATTGTCTGACTGTATCGCAATAGTCCCGGACGGCAGCAGGGGATGGAATGATTGCAACGCCAGAAGCACCGCCCTCAGCTCCAGAACATTTATATGCAGTTGGGCCTCCAATTTGGACCAAGTGCCTTGGACTGTCTGACCCTGACATAGCCCTCCCGACCCCATCAGGTAGGCGTCCGTGGTCACTGTAGCCTTGGGCTGCTGGGGGGAGAAAGGGCAAGACCATTGTGATGGGTTGTGGGTCATCCACCAATTTAAATCCTGTTTGCACCTGTGGGTTACTCAAATCTTGGCTGAAAAAGGATGCTGAAAAGGATACCATTGGGTGAGCAGTAGCCATTGTAGAAGTCTCATATGAAATCTGGCTAGGGGGACAATGGTGATAGAGGCTGCCATGGAACCCAACAGCTGTAAGACAGAGTGAGCTGTGGATCTCTCCCTTGAAAGGATTGGGATCCGTTGTTGCTTTATCCTTAGAATTCTGTGCTCTGGAATGGATGCTCTGCAATTCTTTGTATCCAATACGACCCCTATGAATTCTGTGGACTGAGATAAGGTGAGATTGGATTTCTGCCAGTTTATGGTTATGCCTAGCCTTTTAGAAACGAGGAGAGAGTATGCCAGGGCTTCTTCCAACAGATGTCTGGTGGGGGTGGAGATAAGTCAGTCGTCTAGGTATGGAAACACCTGGAATGCTTGTAGTTGCAAGTGAGCTGTGACGACTACCATGCACTTTGTGAACACTCTGGGGGCTGTAGTGCAGTACTCTGAACTGATAGTGACTGGCTCCAGCACGGAAGCGCAGAAATCTTCTTGATGGCCTGTCCACTTTTATGTGGTAGCACACATCTTGAAGATCTATCGAGCACATCCAATCATCTTTTTCCAAAAGTGGGAGGATAGGCTGTATTGTAACCATCCGGAATTTTTGTACTCTCACAAACTTGTTCAGTACACTGAGATCCAAAATTGGACTCCAGTCCCCGGTTTTCTTTGGCACCAAAAATAGTCTTGAGTAGAATCCGGATCCTATCTGGTCTGGAGGGACTATTTGGATGACTCTTTTTCTTAGCAGCTTTGCTATCTCTAGTGCTGCTTCTTCCCTTTGACTGGGTGGAACGTCGGGTAAGTTCGTTGGGGGGCAGGACAAAGATCGAAAAAGATATGGTAACCCCTGGTTATTATCTTTTGTACCCAAGAGTCGGTGGTGATAGTTAGCCAGGCAGAAGGGTACTAGGGGAAACGACCCCAACCACCTGCAAAGGAAAGGAGTTGGGCCGCTCTTCAGGAGCGCTGATAGGATTGACCAGGAAAGGAATCCCTGGAACCCTGGTTACGCGGATCCCCTCTGCCCTGAAAGGGGCGTCTTCCCTGAGAGTTTCCCCCTCTGCCTCTAGGGAAGAACTCGGCCTGTGTGTCACGGAAAGGACCCTGAGACTTTTTGTACCATATCTTCCTGCTCTTCTGGTTTCTGGAGAAAGCACGTTGAGGGGAAGAATAATGGACACCTATGGCAGAAAGGGTCTTACCGTCCTGTTCACATCTGGCCGGTGTACTTTTAACTTTGGGTCCAAACAGTGAAGAGGCTTCGATGGGAGTGTTGAGAAAGGAAGCCTTGAAGGGTTCTGTGAAATTACATAAGCGCATCCAAGTGTGCCGAGACTTTTTGTACTATATCTCAAAACAACAACTGAACTCGCCGCTCTAGCTGCTCCTTCTGATGCGTGAGATATCAGGCGCATGGAGGAGTTTGATTTCGATTCAGTGGTAGCCAGCTGAGAGTCCACTTTGTCACGGACTTCATCAGATATGGCACCAGCCAAAGTTTCAGAGAGCTCAGGTACTAAATCCCTTTCAAGCCCGGTGAAGTGTGCCATATAATTCAGGGACCTGATTGCAAAGGTCGCTGATGCAAAAGTACGCTTCCCTATTCTGTTCAGAGCCCATGACTCTTTGTTGGGCGGATGGACAGTCTGGCTTTCTTCTTCCACCAAGTCCTTCTTGGTTGTGGCCGCCACCACCACAGCATCTACAGGAAGACCTTTGGACCAATGGGGGTCAGTAGCAGGAGGGGACAAAAATTTATCTTGCCTCTGGGGAATGGCCTCAATGGTGTCAGGAGCCTTCCACGCACGCGGCACGATGAGCCGGACCAGTTCGTCAGCAGGTGGAGTAACCCAGGAGGTAGGGGGCCGGGCGCGAAAGGCCTGCAGGAACATAGACTCTTCAGAGGTCGGGTTATAGGGTTGCCAGTCACCTCTCTGTTTAAGGATTTCGAGGATATCACCAAAGGATACCTCAGAGGGTGAGCGAGGGGATCCTTCGCTATCATCAAAGTCTGTGTCTTCAGTAAGGAACTCCTCTGTGGAGTCCATGTGCTTCCTCTTGCATGAGCTTTTGCGATGAACTTCCTCAGAGGGAGAAGCCGGGGAAGACAATACAAAAGGGGTTTCCTGTGGGAGTACATCCTGAGGCCATTGCTCCCAGTGTCCACTAGGAGTAACTTGTGTACATAGTGGGCCAGAAGAGGGCGGGGAGATAGACAGCACAGTATCGTCAGACGCCAAAGCCTTCTCCATTAGATGGAAGGCCGGTCCACCTGAAGAGGGGTGAGTGTCCTGGACAGGGGTCAATCCTCCCCTAAGTGGCTCAGCCTGCCGACTCGGGAGTCCCTGGATGGCTGTGAAACACTAAATTATGTACGCCACAGCTGACATCCTGGGTCGTAGCAAAACTCTCCTGCCACGAAGGCAATTGCGGTTCCGTAGTGAGGTCCATGAAGGGAACAGTAGAGGGGGAAGACTGTGTTATATCAAAGGGCTTCAAAGGCAATGAAGGAGGAGAATAAGTAGGGGTCTTTGGAAAAGGATGATCACCTCCCAAGGAAGGATAGGTCCTGGGGGGGGGGGTGGGATACCTCTGGCCAAAAGCACTTGATCCACAAGACGCAACACATCATGTTCAGAGAGGCTTCTAGTGGATTTCACAGACACGGCTGAGGGGGATTAAGGTCTATCCACAGATGGGACAAGCTCGGTGTCCACATCACCAGTCTGCACTGAAAATAACGGTGCCGTAAAGGACTGTACCTACAGGTGTCTGCACCGGGGAAATCATAGGTGCCAAAGTCATGGTCTGCACCGACAGTAAGGTCGGTGCCGAAGCTGGGACCGAAAAAATCGGTGTCAGTAACCGAGTTGTCGGTTCCGGGCAAGGTATCGGAGCCGATGTGGTTTCAGTGTGCGCCGACAGGATAGTTTGTGCTGGTAGTGAGGTCTGAACCAAGGAGCCCCTCGGTACCGATACGGTAAGGGGCATGCTAGTCGGTGCCGAAGTCACAGATGGCGTCAATGGCCTCGGTGCCAAAGTCACAGATAGCGCCGATGGCCTCGGTGCCAAGGGTCTAGGCACCGAAAGCGCTGGAGCAGAAAGAGTCAGATCCGAAGTAGAAAGCTTAGCCTTCTTGGGTCTCGGTTGATGGGAGTCCCCAGCCGGGGACGAAGGAAGAGATTTGGCCTTTGAAAGATCATCAGTTTTTTTCTTATGGGATCTGGGAGGGGTTGAGGCCTCCGACCCAGAAATAGCCTCTGAAAAGGGAGATTTGAGTAGTCCCTTCAGCAACAACTTATTTTTCCTCTCAATCAACGTCCTGTTAGAGAAGTTCTTAGAAATTGCACAGGGTGGATCAACTGATAAATGAGGCACACCCAAACAATAGACACACAGAGAATGTGCATCTGAAGTAGGTAATTTATGTCCACAATCTGAACATCTCTTAAATCCTAGACTACCTTTTTATCCATGATAGAAAAGGATGAAACAAAGAATACCAGCAATGGTACAAGAAATACCCAAAGGTAATGAAGAAAAGGGGTCTACCAACGATGGTATAGAAGAAAATAACTCACGGTAAAAGGATTGGAAAAAAAAAAAATTTAAGAAAGGACAGTCGCTAAATGCGATAAGGTAAGAGAAAAAAACTTTTCCGAGAGAAAAAGTTGTTTTAGACTAGAAAGACAACAATGTTGTACTTAGCTCAAGAGAAGTAGCTTGACACGACCGAATGGCGACGCGGCAAACAAAATCTGGGGTAACAGGGAGAGGGGAATTCTGGGTAAAAGTTTTCCCTCGAGAGTTTGTGGCTGACGCGAGCTTGGAAGACGGCCAGCTCGGTTCCAAAGTCGGAACTGATACCCATACGTAAGGAATGAACGAGGATTAACAATATCAGATTAAAATTTATATCCCTGGGACACTATGTTGAGGACCCAGCGGTCGTTGGTAATGATGGCCCAGTTGCTTGCGTGGAAGGAGAGTTTTCCTCCTAGGTGCAAGTGCAGGTCGGCAGTGGGAGGGGTAGAAGTGTAAAGTCATTGTGAGCTCTTACCATAAGGTGGTGGCTTTGCAATCCCTGGTTTTGAAGAGGAGGAACTCCAATGCTTAGATCTCTGCATTCCCTGGGGCTGTTGTCTGGGGGGACTGCTTCCCCTGTGTTTGGGCTGAGCTAACCTGGGGGGAGCAGGAAAGGAGCAGTGCTTGGAAGGGCAATGCCTACTGAACCTCGGTGGCTGGACCTGCAAGAAGTCTTTAACTGTCTGCATGGATTTAGCTTTTTCTTCATCTTTTTTAGGACCTCTTCTGCCTTGGTGCCAAATAAGTTGTCTTTGTGCAAGGGTGCGTCCAATAATTTGGATTTGACATGGTCTGGCAAGATCTTTTCCTTAAGCCAAGCATGTCTTCTAAGTACAGGACCAGTGACTGCTGCCCTGCAAGATGCTTCTAGGGCGACAAAACCACACTGCAAGGTGTGCTTAGTTACTTGACTTGCAGAATGCATCAACTCTTGTAACTCTATTTTCAGCACAAACAGGGAAAGAAGATATTTTTTTGTTTGAGGAGTTCCATGGTATGTTGTTGTCATTTCAGCATATGGAACTGACAATTTAATGCTCTAATAGCAAGAGTAGCAGAGGTTAATACTTTTTTACCCCATCTGTCTAATGCTCAGGAATCCCTATCTGAGGGGGTAGGAGTCTTAGATGAAGTTGCTTTGATTCCTTTAGGTCCTTGAGAGATGACCTCTGAAGTGGCTTTGATTCCTTTAGGTCCTTGAGAGATGACCTCGGAGTCAGCAGTACTATTTTTGAAAATAAATTTGTGAGAGTCAGGGACTCTACAGTACCGGTCAGGTTTCCTGGGAGCAGGAGAGAGGGTGTCAGGTGTCAGACTGGATTTCATAAAAACATCATCCAAAACATCCAGGACAGGAGGAATGGCCAGAGGTCTGTGCTGTGGAAGATCTAAGAATTCCCAGAGTCTCTTTTTTTGACTGAGGATAGTCCTGACATTCCCATTGGAAAATGCTCCCTTAAAGTATGTAGGGCTTCCCCAAAGGAAAAGTCCTTGGGTGGAAAGGCTGAAGGGATGGATTCCTCTGCAAAATCAGAACCCTCATAAGCAGAGAGGGGTTGCATATCTTCATATTCAGATGCATCAGAGTCATCGGACTCCTGTTTAGGTAAAACTACTAAGGAAAAGTCTCTCTTTCTTTTGGAAGGGGCAGCCTGGCTTCCCCTGATAAGCATTATAAGGTCTTCTGCCATTTTACGCATTTGAGACGGAGGCAAGGAAGCAGGGGCCTGAGCTTGGGTCGTCAGTTTTTTGGGTGTGGTTCGTACCCTGGGCCTTAGAATCTTGGTTGTTTTCGAAAGAACCATAGATGCAAAAGAAGTTGTTGGTCTGTGTCGAGAATGGGTAGTGCGAAGTACTTCCTCGGAAACTGGTGCCTGCTCAGTGCCATCCAAGGTAGACACATCTGCAGGATCCTTAGTAGAAGAAGAGTCTCGCAGCATACCGGACTCCGAAAGGGTCTCGGTAGCGGCCTGCGAATCCACAGAAGCAGGCATCAGGGGCTGTGAAAGCACCTCACTGAGGACCGGAGAACTGACGACTAGCTTAACGGAAGCATCGTCGGCAGTTTTGGACCTGTGCGGTCTGTCTTTATCTTTACGTTTTTTCAGAAGATCAGTTGTCGGATGGCTTACCGAAGCCATATCGGAAGAGAAGGACTGACAGTGAAAATATCTAGCTATAGTAAGGGCCCAACAACATATAGTTCTGGTGTTGAACAAAGCACAAAAGCGACAGCGGGGGTCGTCATGGTCTAGGCCTAAACAAGTGACGCAGTAGGAATTAAAGTCTCAGTGTGGTATTTGCTTTCCAGAGGCGAGACAAATGTTAACTTTTTCTGACATCGGTTAGTGAAAGAAAAAAGGATCCCCCAGAGTACTTAGCTTTAGAAGACTTCAGCTTCAGTTTGGAAGATGAAACTCTGTATTTCGAGATTATAAAGGGGAACCATATATATATATATATATATATATATATATATATATATATATATATATATATATACATATACATACATACACACACACAAATATACACAAGTGCGCACACACACACAAATATACACAAGTGCGCACACACACACAAATATACACAAGTGCACACACACACACACACATATATATATATATATATATATATATATATATATGTGTGTGTGTGTGTGTGTGTGTGTGTGTGTGTGTGTGTGTGTCCCCTTCAGAATTTCAAATCTTAATACTTCGAAACCCATTATGATCAAAGACCATATGTTCGAAGGTTTAAAACTTCGAAATTCTGAATGGGGATCGGCATACAGCTTAGACCGGGAGATTTCCCTTGTTCTCATTGTAGTGCGATCGCGGAGTTGGTATATTTAAGTTGCGGGGGGGCTTGCCCCCCCCGCTATACTAAGTTTATTTTCGGTTTGTGTTTTTCAGGTCTACTACACATTTTCGAACATTCAAATGTTTGATCATATGGTCTCGGCCATATGGAATTCGAACATTTGAACATTCAATCATGTGAAGTAGACCTGTGTGTGTGTGTGTGTGTGTGTGTGTGTGTGTGTGTGTGTGTGTGTATACATACATATATATATATATATATATATATATATATATATGTGTGTGTGTGTACATATATATATGTAAGCATATACATACACACACACTTTTTTTTTTTTTTTGCACACCGCATACATTAAATGCAAATGGCAATTCCAAGTTAAATTATTCTAACTTTGACATCACTGGATGTTGGAGAAAGTGAAATCCCCAAATGCAGTAACCTCCATCAAAAATGCAATTACTAATTTAAGAGACGGCACTTTTACATGCACAGGTGTCATCAAACTGAGGATTGGTGAAATGGTCTTTGCTGGCTAAAAACAGTGCCCTTACTTTGCGAATAGTGTGCAAAAGCATGAGAAGATCAGCCTATTTTTACAACAGCCCTTTCTGCCCTCATCTATTTTATTTAGCTCCACTATCCCTTCTATTGCATTTCTTTAATTTATTACATTTCAAGTAAATGTTTACCTCTTTCTAGCTCAGATACTTCTCAAATATAGCACATTTTTCTCAAACATATATTACCTGCCTCATGTAAAAGCCACAATATTTTGTTCATGTTTCTTGATTAGCATTTTTTTTTGCTGCGACAGCATTTCCTATATAATTTGTATACTCTTATACATTAGTGAACATCAAATCATATATCTCTATTTTAAACGAATGTGATTTCTTATTATAAATGTACCTCTCACTAACTTCCTGTTGTTACTCCACATATTGATGTATATTACATATTTTCAATGAGAAGATCAACAAAATGAAATCCATCTTCTTGATTTGTCCAATGTTATCGTCAACATAACATTCACAAATTACATTTTCCATTTGTAAATTCCTGAATTTCTAAGAACCGAAATCTCAGTTGACTCAGTCACAAAAACTCCCCATATATTCCATTTCAAAATATTTCTCCACTAAACCACCACTGGCGAAACATTTTCTTTCCTTATACAGCTTTGTTGCCGGAAGGGAATTTTGTCCATTTCTACTTCACAGAATGAGGTAGGTGTGTTTAGCTGATTTGCTTTGTTTTAGGAGGTGTGGTGGAAGGGAATACTCAGCTGATTGTTTAGGAGGAAGGTAGGGTGAAGGGAATACTCTGCTTCAGTTGCTGAAAGGAAATTAATTTTTCTACTTTTTGGAATATTTTATCTGATTGCTTTAGAAAAGGAATTAATTTTTCTACTTCTCGGAATATTGTAATTAACTATTGCTGTGAATGTCCCAATTAGGGATAACTGGTGGTTAAGTGTTACTGCTCAGGTTCAAACCCTGTACCTTCAGTATAAGAGCCTTAATGTTCTACCCCTACCACCACTGGGTTAGTACAGACCTTATTTTAACAAACTGTGCATTGGGAGAAAAAGCTTGTGACCAGCTTTCAGGAAATGCAGGGCAGAGTTAACACAAAACCTTTTATTGTAGCAACTTTCTAAGATTATACAAGCAATATTTAAAATGTGTCCCTGGTTTTAAGCCTTTGTGCCTCCCCATAAATTTTGTCTTTTTACAGGTCTCTTGTGCTACACAGTTGAGAGATATGACTGAGTGCCAAGTGCATTCTACAAGAAAGTGAGTATCAAGTGCATTTTACAAGGAGCTGAGAGCTTCAGGGGAAAAGAGAAGTTTAGAGCTGTTTATGCCAAGTCTATTTACAATGTGCAGCTGCTGTTTAGCAAATGATAATCACTATTGTGCTAAAGTATTTAAAAGCATTGTTAGTAGCACAACAGGTAGTATACCTTCTTTTGATGCAGCACAACAGGTAGTATGCTTTATTTTGATGCAGAAGGCTGTGGGCGGGTTCTACTCCCACAGTATGTAGCTGGATTGCTGATATCGTACTGTGTTGTACTTTAAAGGTGGTAGATGCTGCAGTCCTCAGTAACAGATCTCTCTAATGTGGAATTATTCAGATGACTTACTTCTAAAGAGATTGTGCATTGACTGATATTGGTGGATTGTAATGACAGAAGTTTCAGTAGACTTCTACTAACAAAATATTCTGAAATGGGCAGTTTTTCCATTCTTGGTTCATACATTTTGTTTCATTGCTTACTGGAAAAAATGTTTAAAACTACAAATTTACAAGACGCTCTAACAAATGGTGCTGTATTTATTATACAGGGAATACAATTTAATACAATCAGGACAGTGTATTTATGTATGCATGGTCCTAAAATGTGCAAGGGGAACTATGATTTGAAAAACAGCCTAAAGATAAACTTTATCTGCCATTGGTCAGATGCATTTTCTTTGAATGTGAATTTTAATGCTGTTTAAATGAAAGTGAGTTTCAAGGGTAGAGAAGTTTTGATGTTGTTTTGTTTTCACTGTGAGACTGTATTGCTTTGTTTAGCAAATATTGATCTGTATTTGTGCTAATAAAATTTGAAATAAGTTTTAAATTAAAACTAAACATAATAGGTTCAACAATTAGTACAGTACTAGGGTAACTGCCCTTTTGGGCCATTTTAAGCCTAGTCAATTACTGCTTATGAGAATCAAACCCTGCAGCTTGTGTCTGTAAGGTAAACACCTTAATCACTATACTGTACAGTACAAAGTATTTTTTAAAAGGTAAATGCATAGTGAGTGAGTGGCTTAGAAGTTTTTTTATCTGGTTCAGTTACATGTTTGATTATCTGAACAGTTTGAGAAATATTTTACTACAATAATATACTGTACCATATTCTATTTACAGTAAATTTGCTTTACTTTTCTTGTTTAATGTTCATCAAAAGCATGTTTAGAAGGTTTTTATTGGGTTCAGTTATGTTTGATTATCCGAACAATTTGATTATCCAAACTACCATAGGTCCCAATTAGTTCGGATAATCGACTCTCTAGGTAAGAAAATGGTGATATACAGTAGTCTCCAAACCCTTTACATTTTCCTTATTCAAACCTGTATAATCTAAATATTAAAAAATTTCCTTTGGCAAATATATGTTCAGTGTGAGTTGAGAAGTCTGCGGCTGAGGCCAGCTGTACATTTTGTTCTTATATTTCCATTGAGACACACTGACTATAGGGGCACTTGGGCAGGCAATAAAAGCCAGAACCCTTTTTAAGGCTAAAAGTTCATGTTTTTTGAAAGCATGCAAGCTGTTTTTCACATCTTGGAGTAGAATAAAGATAGCACGAGAACAGACAGCAATTAGTGTTAGTAGGAGCAGGCTACAGCATGTGTCTTAGCACTGCTAACCTTAATTTTAGGTTACATAATGCCAGCATGCACTTGATTTGGAGCAACTGTTATTATCAGGAGGGTTAAACTTCATTATTTGAAGATGTACATGTAAATGGTTCATCTCCCAGGCCTTACACTTATCAAGGGTATCAGAACTCATTAGAGATTTGGGATGCATGGCTAGGCTTAAAAAGGCCCTTGTGGTCATTAGCCTAGTAAACACCTATGAACCTACATAGTACTGTGTGTTCGTTTCAAGTTAATAATTACAGGGGTGTTCTGGAGGTTTTTTTTTTTTGTTTGGGGGTTTTCCTTGAAACAAAATGTCTTGTAAAATGTGAGAGGTTCAAATGGGATGACAAGAAACAACTGTATAAAAGATCAACCAGCCAACATCAGCAGGTGCATGCAACAAAAATCGGAAATAGACATTTAAAAAGTTATACATATATATATATATATATATATATATATATAATAGGTGGGAATGATCATTTTTTATCACAATGGCTACACTATTCACATTACTTTGAAATGTGAATGACTTCACAGCTATAGACAAAAAGGAAAGACTGCTGAATTATATTAAGAAATGCAGAGTACAAATAATAATGGTGTAGGAGACACATTTGGAAAGAAGTGTGCATGTTTATTTGATTTCAGGATGGACACACATCAGAGCATCAGGGACTAAGGAAAAGGGAAGTACTTACACTAATTGACAGAGAAACTCCAATACTGACCGAAGATGGAAAAAGATAATAATGGTAGATATGTGGTAGTAAGGGGCTCCTGGCAAGGAAGGAGGATTATGCCGGGATGTATTTATATTCCAGCTAGAAGTACGAAGCTTATGAAAATTTTGGGAGAAAGTCAACTTTCAGCAGGGAATATTACTTATAGGTGGGTACTGCAATATGATATCCAACAGAGAAGATGCATCTGGGGGGCCTACAAGAGAAAATATAACAGAAGAGGGGAGATTTCTAAGAAATTTAGGAAAATATTTGGCATGGAATACTTGAATTCAATAGTAAGAAAGGAGAGAATTTATATATTAATTCCCCAAGGTACAATAATTGGGTTAGACTAGACAAATTATACTTCACGGGAACATGTGCATTTAATTGACAGTAGAAATAAAAGAAAAAAGTGATATGGTTAAGTAGTAACAAAAAAATGTTTACAGGGCCCAGCAAAGGTGAAAGCACAACAGAATAAGGATAATCTCACATAAGAAAAGATGCAACTGCAGAGTGCTAAAGAGAAAATAAGGGAGTATTCTGGATAATATGCATGCTGTTAAGCAACTGTCTTTTGATAATAACTCCAGAGCACAACAACTTTTAGCACAATGACTTAGGCAACATGTTGCCAAACTTAGGGTGCCTATAAGAAGAAAATAACAAGAAATCCTGTAGACGTATTAGAGATATTTCAGAAATGCTATGAAAATGTGTATACAGCAGAGAAATGTGGAAATCAAGAAATACCACACATGGAAATATTTATGGAAGAGTTAAGTATGCCAAGGTTAGAGGTAGATCAGGCTCAACAATTAACAGTTAAGACAGGAGGAGACAAAGATAAAAATGGTGACATACAATTAAATGATCTGCAGGAAAGTCACCAGGAATAGATATTATTCCTGTGGATGTTTGAATCTAGGAGGGAAGAAAGTGGTAAAGACCTGGAAGGTTTTGTTTAACAGTATTTTAAAAGGAGTGGAAGCACCAATATCCTGGAAGAAAGCTGCGGTAGCTGCAATACCTAAAGATGGTAAAGGCCCATTAGACTCAGCTTCTTACAAGCTCATTTCAATTTTAAACAAAAAGTTTGCATTGTTTCTGTATTGTGATATCCATCCTGCTACAGAAAAACTAAAAAACAAACTGTTAAAGAAATCCAGCGAGTTGAAACACAATAAGAGCAGGTAATAGCAAGAAGACCGACGGTGCCTCACCTTCATCAGATGATCTGATTGAGTTTCAACTCGCTGGGTTTCTTCAACATCCTGCTACAGAGTTAAGTATGTCTGTACAGCATACATTTAGTATAAGAAGCTTTACTACTGTGCGTATATTTACTGTCTTAACTATTTTGATATTGACAAATTTATTTTATTTGTATTCTGCCTGACATTGTTGATACTGTATAATTTAAACAATTTTGTTTGTAGTGCATGTACCTGAGCTTTTCTCCATGGGCCTCTTCTGAAAAGTGGCCTTTGTGCCCTGCCAGACTTCCCTTGACAACAACTGTAAAATAAATAAAAACAGTGTCTGCAACAGCTAAAAGAATGGTAAAAAGTGTTGCCAAAATTGATAGATATAGGTCAGTGTGGATTTGGAAGGGGAGGCATACATTTGACAACATTAATATAACAATGATGATCTAGAGGGAAATCATTTGACAGAGTAAGGTGGGATTTTATGATTAGGGCAATGGAAACATCTGCATTCCCTGATGCAATAATAAGTTTAACTAGGACGACATATTTGGGATCGGAGGCAAAAATTAAAGTGGGAAGCTTCCTCTCTGATAAGTTGTGTATGAAGAGAGGATCCAGCCAGTGGTGTCCTCTCTCTCTTTTATTTGGTATATATTTAGACTACTGGCAGAGAAAATAAGGGACTCATATTCAAAGATATAATTGGTATGGTTATAAAGAAAATCTGTCTTTATCTGCAGATATTATTTTCACCCGAGAAAACCAGAAAAGGAAATCTCAGTGTTGTAGAGCATATTGAGACAGTTTCTAGTCTTTTTGAGATGCAAAATTAACGAGGATAAAGCAACAAATACAGCTGTAAATTATGTACCCAAACATGAATTGGTCTGGTAATACCCATATTTATGGGGATAGTATAAAATGAATTATTGAGGAGTATGGATTTAAAAGGATTAGGGCAGCTAAGGATATGAGGGAAGAGACTAAATAAAAGAAAATACAAAACTTGAGAAACTAGACTAGCAGAAGAAACAAGTAGTAAGAAAAGGTTTTTAGTTCATTTCCTTTTATATGCGGATCAAGCATATTTTATCAGCCAGAGGAAAAGTTGTGGGCAATAATTAATAAAGAGTTGAAAAAAAATTATCTGGGAGGGGAAGAGAACAAGGGTCACGTGGAGCAAACTGATCCATCCAACAGAACAAGGTGGCTTAGGATTATATGATTTGAAGGGATATTTTACAGCTACACAGTTAAGGCTCATATACAAAACACAAGCAGAACGATATAGTTGACAGTAGAAAGGGATGATGATAAAACTGGGTGGATTTCAAGAAATAATGAGAGAGTAGGATTTCGGATGCAGATCCTTAAGTAGAATAAGAGCCATACAGAATATTATATTCATAAAGCAGCAGAAAGGATTCTAAGAATTAAGCCAACATTAGAATGGAGAAAGGAGATTTTTGCCCATAGGGATGACTGTAATTAGGGGTACAGAGACTAGGCAAGATGGGACTGGAATTGACTGGGAAAAAACTGGCAAAGGAACCAAGGTATTGGGAGCAAATAACTTGAAAAAGAAAGGTAACGGAATGGGAAGTGGCCGAGAACACATATGGACTGCATGCTTGAGGCTGCCTTACCCTATCAGGGATTGATATCTGAGTATAGGCAAAGAGAAAAAAAGGGGAATCCTAATTCAAAGACCCGCTCTGGAAGAGTTTTTAGTTGAATTTAGAAAAGAAGCTGCTATTAAAAAGGGGATAATTAGTAGGGAATATAAAATATTGTACGGTAACTATAGTACTCAATCAGAGGATTTTAGAAAAAGTTTGGGAAGAAAGACTGGCTAAACAAATGCAACAAAGTCTAGAAGATTAAGAATTTTTGTTTGGAGGTATTTGGATATGTATCTTTAGACCTCAAGCAGACTCTAACGAATTTTACACAGGTAGATGGCAAATGATGGAAGTTGATGGAGAAGAAACAGGTAACAGAGAATTCATGCTTTGAGAATGTAATGAGTTTGTAGACTTCAAAAATTCCCTATAGAGTACTGTCAGAAGTATTAGGCAAGGAAATGGGTATAACTACAGAAATTATTTTTTGACCTGGGGATACAAGATCTGAATCTACGTTTAATTCTGGTGGCTGCCAAAAGAGAAATTACTAGAAAATGGAAATCAAAGTCTACTACTGAATATTGCAACAGAGATAAAATATCTGGAAGTGGGATCTTTAGAAAAGGGTAGGAGCAAATTATATATAAAAATGGAAATTGTGGGAAAAATACATGCAGAATAATGTTGTGGAGGAGGGGTGAGATTTAAGGGAAGGCAGGAACAGAGCAAATTCTGTACTGTTGGATTGATGATAGTTATACAAAAAACATAATGTGTGAAACTAAGAACATGTTAATATGGTTTGTTTTCTCTTATACAGGTGTACGTTTACCTATGTCTTAAATGATAATTCATTATAGGTGCTAAAAAACAGAACAGGGCAAAAAAAAAAAAAAAACAATAATGCACTGTGATTACCAGCATTGTATCCATAGAGTGAAGCTGTACAGGAGATTCAGCAACTGCAATTACATAAACTCATATACTTAAACTTAAAAGTCATCTGCTTATGTGCTAATGTAACTAGGTTGCTTAAATTAAGTGATAACATAGAAATAAACATTACATGCAATTTTCATCAGTTAAAACAATTTATGGACTTTTTTACTGTCCTGTTTCCAATTAAAATATTCATTCCTCCATTAGGATGGCATCACTCCAGACTATTTGCTTATTGATGTAGCAGAGAGCTGGATGTTAGGAAACAAGCAAGTCTGCAGATCCTATAGCATATCCTACCCCACTCCCAAGGCAGCTCGCAACCTTCATCTATAGCTACCTTCAGGAAGAGCATACAAGCTTCCACAAATGCAAAACCTTGCAACCAAGCAGTACATCTCTTGCAGCACAGGCATGCTAGGCTCTTCATACTGTGGTGATAAACCTGCACTTCTGTGGATATAGCCTATACACCAAACCAGGCTGCCTCCGTCCCCTAAGAATAAGCAAACTAGTGTCTACTGGTCACTTGCATCTTTCTATTACTGCACATATTCAAACAGAAAGGAAACACTAAAAAAAGCACAGGAATGCACATTGTTCAAATGCAGTACTGAATTTTCAATTTGCACAGGTGGCAAGAATCCTAACTTTGGTTAGGTGACAAAAGAATGAAACTGGCTAAAAACACAATGCAATATTAACAAATTAGTGCAGTCAAGGGTGGGGGAGGTGATCACAGACTTATGTTTTAATGCATGAATTATTGTGGGAGGTCAGATTTGCAAGGAACAGGGCTTTCTTGTCTTTGTCTTACAGCACTAAACAGATCTGCAAGGAACAGGGTTTTCCTGTCTTCATCTTACATCTTTCATCTAAAGGCAATCTATTGTAGAGCTGTTCAAGGAAGCATTCAAAGGTTTCGTGGGTAATTGTCTGACGTGTTGGGACCCACTTTACAAGTCCTGTAATGCTGACACTGAATGGATGAAAAACAGACAAATGTATTTCTATTTCAGGGAATGCTCCCTTTTCTCTGGGGTATGACAATCTCGGAGTTAGTATATACAAGTTCAGGAGGAGGGTTCAGGTGGATTTTCCCTAACCTGCAAAAAGATGTTTTACGAAGTATGATGATCAATATCCTCTCTTCTCCTACAGTTTTGGTCTTTTTTTTCTTGTTGCCATGTTACAAGCGCATTTAAATACTGAGCTGTTTCTGTGAGCAGGTAAGCCCACCATGCATAATAGAGTGTATCAGCTTAGAGAGGTAAATCTCCCTAGGTGGGTCAGGACTACTGACCTGTACTACATCTGACATTGTCTGATTCTCAAATGGCTAGTAGATATCAAACATAAAAACACCAAGTTCACACACTCATGTAAAATAACACCAGAGTACACAGAATAAATTCTTCTCAGCAGGTTAACTGATAGTACAAGGACAAAGGCACCAAAATTGGAAAGTACACAGTGGATTCAGTAGACATCTTAACTATGGCATCCTTAGAGAATAGATCCAAAAGATTATTAAAAAAAAACTTTTTAGGCCAATGGTATGAAGTTACTGAGATTAAATTAGCAATTCACATAAAATTTACTTTAACAATGGTTTCTTGGGTTTTGTTACTCACCACACATTTTTGTCCAGCCCTTCAATTCTTTTTGCATTCACGTGTCTTGATGAAGTCATCTAGTAGAGATACTACATTAAGTTAATCTTTCCACAAGCAAAGATTTCAGAGCAAGCAAACACGATTCAGATGTAAACAGGTGTTTCTTCTACAACTTGCTAAAAGTAACTAATTTCTTTATGTATACAAGTGCATACAATTAATGTACAATCTGAAAGAACTGCTAAAATATTGGCCTTAAATTAATGTGGATTACTGTAACCAAACAAATGCACTAGTATAAAATGCATCTCCTAGAAAAACTGACAGCATTTCCACATCAGTACTGGAAAACAGAAGCTATAGAGCATCTGTAATACTTGGTGCTCTCATCAGTGTATGAGCTGGCACATGCCAAAGACAATGAACTTCTACTTGATATGAGGTCCATACATCAATGGAATCTGGAGGCATCCTTCTCACAAAATAAGATTGCCTGTGAGCAGCAGCCACTACCACTTACACTAAATTGACTTGTGTCATAGCTGTAAAAAATCAGTGTTAGAGGCACTATAGGTAGCACACTTGCCTTTGGTACTGGAAGACACTCCTTAGTGTGTCGTCCTTTGGATATGATGTTAAACCAGGATAGAACTGGTGGTAGCTCAGGTGGGCATAACATATCCCATGGCACCTACTGAAAAGAGTAGTGGTCCTTTATCAAGAACTTATTTACAATGATATGCATGATTTATATACACTATCAGTCATTTGGTTGTACAACCAAACATTTTTCTATAACTATTCTCATTCATTTATCGCAACCCCAACTCTTTCTTCCACAAACAAAATCTTAGTTTCTCCAAAATAATGTCTAAATCCCATGTATATAATTTCTGATATGCTTTGATTTAATAAGTACAATGAATAATCTTCTATTTTTCTACATAATCTTCACTTTCAAACAAAACTCATATTCAGTATTATTCATACATAAATCCTATACTCCCTTTATATACTCAAAATCATTTATGTCCCCTGATTTCTAACATACTTTTATAACCCTTCGACACTTAAAAAAAAAAAAAAAAAAAAAACATGTTCAACAGTTTTCTCTTCTCCACCATAATTACAGATTATTTCACATTTCTTTTTCTATGGCATATTTGCCTTGACAGATGATTTTTATGGATGTTATCTATAAAAAACTGTGACATTATATCATCTCTTTATATCTTTTTTCCTCTCTCTTTTAAACCTTTAATCATCTTTTTATTTAAATTCTTTAATGGATACAGAGTAATATTTACACACTATATTTTCATACAATACCCATCTTTCATTCTCCAACTCTTCTAATTTTATTTCCCATAATATAATTTTCTCCTAATATGCTTTAAATTATTCACTTGTATACTTTTTCCTCTTTTAAAGCTTTTTAAAAAATTTCTGTTTCTTTTCATAGTGTCATAATGCAGCATACGCCACAGGATTTATCAATCCCAATTCTCCTTTATTATTATATATTGTCCATTTTTAACACAGTTCAGTCTAGAACTCCATATAAAGGTAAACATAATGCTAATTGTCCATTTTTCAAAATTGTAAGGTAAACTAAATACCCAAAACAGTGTAAGAAACTTCTCCGTGTGGAAGATTTTCAGTCCATATATTTCTAGTTAATCACTGTACATTAATCAGATCAGACAATAGTAGTAGAAGTAGCAAACGTAAACTCATCTTAAGTCAAAACAAAACAAAACAAAAAGTAATAATAGAAAATATTTAATTGTACAGCATTACTAAGTATTCGAAAGTAACCCAAGCAAGGCAGGCAGTCTGTTTCCAGTCGAAAATCCGTTATTACGTACACAGACAAGCGATCTAAGTAAAACAAAAATAGAGTAATAATTTTCTCACAAGCTTTCTAAATATATATATATATATATATATATATATATATATATATATATATACATACATACTTTTTATCAGGCATGGCAGTGGTTTATTGTGCTGTAAAACAAAGTGTTATTGGTACACATGTTAAATTCACATCCCTTCCCCCATCAGTGTGACATTCGAGCTGGTCCTGCCCTACTTAGTAGCTGTCATAAAAATATATAACCCTTATGTACTTTAAATAAAATTATATAATGATGTGGTACCTCTTATTTAACCAAATTATTAAGTAGATTATTAAGTCTGTGATTTTATCCAAGACAATATACTACATGGCTGGAAATATATCAACCTTAGTTCATTTGGCAATCAAAAATATATATAAATATATACATATACATTTTGCATGTAAAAATCAATTTCTATTTTCATAACCTATTGTTAACAAAGATCGCTTTCGTCCTTCTAGACTCCTTCAGGTCTGTGTACAAGAACCGTAAAAACCTATATCATTTTACAATTAGTTAGTATTGTTATTATACATTATTTTGAATAAAGTGGAAAAAAGAAAAAAAAGAAAAATAAGAAAAAATGTATGTATGATGATGGAAACAAAATATACACTTAAATTTCAACTGATTTAAAATGGTATTTAAAACCAATTTGTAGAATAAAATAAAATAAAATACAATTAGTCATGTAAACAATGTGGCAATTTTCTAAGTTCCAGTGCACTTTTAATTGAACAGTAGTAGTTTAGTCCAGGCTTCCTAAAAGAGTTCAGCTTTAATTGCCACAAGTTCATGCTTCTCCAGAATATTCGGGATGGTTTAGGTTTCTCCAGAATATTCGGGATGTCTCCTTCAAGATCTTCCATGACTATGCGATCCTGGATCTGGAACTTAAAACCTGTGTGTCTTTTATGAAGAGAAAGGTGTTTGGCTAGTGCATTATTTTTACATCCAGAGCGGATTTCTGACAGATAACATGAAATCCTACACTTGAGTTTATTTACAGTCTTGCCCACATAGAATGCATCACATTTATTGCACTCTGCCCTGTAAATTACTTTTTTCGTGTTACAGTCACCCCCTGCACTGGTTTAATGGTCTTCTTTAAATAAGGGCAATAAAAACTATCACCTTGCCGTATAAATATACAAAATATACAATTAGTTTCACATCTTTTAGTGCTTTTCTCACATGGTCTAGGTTTAAATTCAACAAAACTTCTAATGTTCCTGGTCTTCCTATAAACAAATGATGGGGCTTCACCTAAGATGTTAATCAGAAAAGGGTTTCCTGTGACAATGTCCCAGTTTTCTTCAATAATATTTTTCATACTGTGATAATCCAAAGTGTATGTCAGGATGCAGCTATTTTTGCATTCGTTATTCTCTGTGGAATTACTTAACATTTTTCTACTGGGGAGGTTGAGTGAAGGTGCTTCAGTCCTTTTTAGTTCTATAATGGGTTCCAGGATGTTTTTAACATCTGACTTTCACAGCCTCTCACTAGAAAATCATTCTCTAAGTTGTTCAGGTTTCTCAAAAATGGTTCCATCTCTGTGGTAATTCAAGCTAATCTACAGCCTTGGGACTTCACTATATTATACTTGGTTTTGTAGGATGTAGACTTTTACTGTGGAGTAATAAGTTAACCCTCATTGGTTTTCTGAATAGATCAGTGGTGATTCTGTTATTGCTGGTGTCCTTGGAAATCTGTATATCTAAGAAAGTGGTTCAAGTACAGCTATGGGAAGAGGTAAACTTCAGGAAGGGGGTTGTTTGATTGAGGTAAGTGATAAAATCTCAAAACTGCAAGGTGTCACCTTTCCACACAATAAAGACATAATCAGTAAAATGTAAATAGCATGTGATATGCTGCATGTAATCTGTGTTGTTTAACACAAAGTCCTCCTCCCATTTTCCCAGGGCTACGTTAGCTATGCTGGGAGCCATAGAGCCCCCATTGCTATACCAGTTTTTTGTTTGTAGTGTTTGCCACTGAAAGTAAAGAAATTGAAGTCCAGTACAAGATTAATGAGCTTGCTTAAATTTTGCTTAACTTTTGCAGTTGTGCCTGTGTACCCTGATTATGTTTCTTAAAAGACTCCATAGCTGCTGAGAAACCTGAACAACGAGAATGATTTTCTAGTGAGAGGCTACGAAAGTCAATCCCAAGTTAACTTATTACTCCAAAGTAAAAGTCTACATCCTACAAAAAACAAGCATAATGTAGTGAAGACCCAAGGCTACAGATTAGCTCGAATTACCACAGAGATGGAACCATTTTTGGGAAACCTGAACAACTTAGAGAATGATTTTCTAGTGAGAGGCTATGAAAGTCAGATGTTAAAAAACATCCTGGAACCCATTATAGAACTGAAAAGGACTGAAGCACCTTCACTCAACCTCCCCAATAGAAAAACGTTAAGTAATTCCACAGAGAATAACAAATGCAAAAATAGCTGCATCCTGACATACACTTTGGATTATCACAGTATCAAAAATATTATTGAAGAAAACTGGGACATTGTCAAAGGAAACCCTTTTCTGATTAACATCTTAGGTGAAGCCCCATCATTTGTTTATAGGAAGGCCAGGAACATTAGAAGTGTTGATGAATTTAAACCTAGACCATGTGAGAAAAGCACTAAAAGATGTGAAACTAATTGCACATTTTATATATTTATACAGCAAGGTGATAGGTTTTATTGCCCTTATTTAAAGAAGATCATTAAAACCAGTGCAGGGGGTGACTGTAACACTAAAAAAGTAATTTACAGGGCAGAGTGCAATGAATGTGATGCATTCTATGTGGGCAAGACTGTAACTAAACTCAAGCGTAGGATTTCATGTCATCCTGTCAGAAATCCGCTGTGGATGTAAAAATAATGCACTAGCCAAACACCTTTCTCTTCATAAAAGAGACACAGGTTTTTAAGTTCCAGATCCTGGATCGCATAAACATGGGTGATCTTGAAGGAAACATCCCGAATATTCTGGAGAAACATGAACTCATGTGGCAATTAAAGCTGAACTCTTTTAGGAAGCCTGGATTAAACTACTACTGTTCAATTAAAAGTGCACTGGAACTTAGAAAATTGCCACATTGTTTACATGACTAATTGTATTTTATTTTATTCTACAAATTGGTTTTAAATACCATTTTAAATCAGTTGAAATTTAAGTGTATATTTTGTTTCCATCATCATACATACATTTCTTATTTTTATTTTTTTCTGGTTCTTTTTTCCACTTTATTCAAAATGATGTGTAATAACAATACTAACTAATTATACAATTATATAGATTTTTTAGGGTTTTTGTACACAGACCTGAAGAAGTCTAGGACGACGAAAACGATCTTTGTTAACAATAGGTTATGAAAATAGAAATTGATTTTTACATGCAAAATGTACATGTATATATTTATACATATTTTTTGATTGCCAAATGAACTAAGGTTGATATATTTCCAGCCATCTAGTATATTGTCTTGGATAAAATCACAGACTTAATAATCTACTTAATTTGGTTAAATAAGAGGTACCACATCATTATATAATTTTATTTAAAGTAAATAAGGGTTATATATTTTTATGACAGCTACTAAGTAGGGCAGGACCAGCTCGAATGTCACACTGATGGGGGAAGGGATGTGAATTTACCATGTGTACCAATAACACTTTGTTTTACAGCACAATAAACCACTCCCATGCCTGACAAAAAGTATATATATATATATTTAGAAAGCCTGTGAGGAAATTATTACTCTATTTTTGTTTTACTTGGATCGCCTGTCTGTGTACTTAATAAAGGATTTCCGACTGGAAACAGACTGCCTGCCTTGCTTGGATTACTTTTGAATACTTAGTAATGCTGTACAATTATATATTTTCTATTATTACTTTTTGTTTTGTTTTGACTTAAGACGAGTTTACGTTCGCTACTTCTACTACTATTGCCTAATCTGATTAATATACAGTTATTAACTAGAAATATATGGACTGAAAATCTTCCACACAGTGCAGTTTCTTACACTGCTTTGTTTTTGGACCCACTACACTTTAGTGGATTGTTTTGAGACTTCAGGGATACCACGGAGATTACTTGTAAATTAAATACCCCAACCAATAGGCCGATTTTCCTAACAAAAGGAGCTTATCAAATATATTTATTCCTAAAAGATGGTCTGATTTCCAAAAAATACAACTATTCCTTACTTTCTCCAGTATCCTTCCAAAAATGCAACTGTACAATTTCTTGAGTTCAGAATTTTATACTTACTAACATTATCCCCTCTGTATTAAATTCACTTGCTACTATTTTACAATTACATCCTAAACCTCAACTACAGCCTTCAAACTTTGATTCAAATAAGCCAATACTGATTTCATGCTTTTTCTATCCTCAGTACATATTACATCAGCTAAGCTAATATAATAGGTATAGCTATACCATCACGTGTAGTATGTCTTACTATATTCATGTTATAATTCACACCACTTCTAAATTTCATTACTAACATGAATAAAATACTACACAGGGGACAACCCTGTCTAATCCCTCTCTTTATGTGTAGTTCTTCACTTAACCACCTATTTACCAGATTTTTTTTATTTTATTATGATTACATGCAGATGTAAAAACCTTTATTTTACTACCAATGTTATAATACTGAAATATTTCCATAAAATACTATGGTGAATAGTGTTGAATGCTTTATTTAAATTTCCTGTCATTAGTTTAATGTCTTATTATTCATAATATCATCCACCAATTCTCTAATCAAAATTAACAACTCTTGACATCTACCTTTTACACTATATACTTAGATCCCCTATAACTTTATACAGTTTTGTATCCATTCTCTTCTGTACATGTTTCAAGATGATCTTATAATATGTGCAACTCAAAACTATAGGTCTCCAGTTTTGAATTTCTTTTTTTTTGTTTCCTTTTTTCCATATACATTTATACCACTACACAATTCTGATTATTTCAATCCTTCATTTAACCACACATTCAGTAATGTCACAAAATACTACTTTTGCAATATTGTCATGTTTTTGAACATCTGATATTCTATCTCGTCTGGCTCTGCTGCTGAATTCGCATTCAAACTCAGTACTTTAACGTCTAGGGTTATATTTTTTCTGAATATTCATTGTGTAGTTCTGAAAAAGGTTTCACTTTCTAAGTCTTTTTCTTTTCTTTAAATACATCCCTCGTGTGTTCCATTATAATCTATATTACAATCCTGCAGGTTATGTATCCTTCCTTGTCTTTAATTTCCTTTAGTATACTCTTTTCTTTGATTTACTTAAATTTACTTTCCTTCCCTGCAAAAATATCTTTGCTTGAACAATAGCTTTTTTATTTTTGTTTAAACCTAAATATTTCCTGTTCCATAATAAAATACTTTTTATCATTTCTAAGTCAGCAAAAGCATCCTCATTTATTTTTTATATCTTTCTGTTTCTTCTTTTCTCATGTTCATTTCCCATTCCAAACAACATTTTTTATACTTGCTTTTAAAGGTGATCTACCATTCTGAGCAGTTTTGGTAAAACTGTCTCATCTTTATGTGATCTTACCATAATTCATTTATTACACTCTTTCCATTTTCACTCCATCTCTGTCTATTAATTCTTTTTATTCCTTTTCCTATTTTTATGTGATGGTTATTCCTTTGTATCCCATCTGAATAGCACAATGATCTGGAAAACCTGCATCTATAACTCCTTCTACTAGCAATATGCCTAATGAAGTTATGAAATAATCTATTTCGGTCTTATACATTTTCTTTTACTATACATCCATTCTTTCATATTTCAAACTGGCCACATTTAACAATGTCCAATACTTTTTTACATCTTTATCCTTATTTTCTTTTTTTCTTAAATTACAATTTAAGTCTCCTACAATAACTATTTCCATACTAACTGTCACGTAATCTATCATTTTGTTAAACATGTTTTCTTTAATTATGAATGTATATAACACAAATATTCTACACACCTGATTTTGCCATACTTTATCTAAAACAGTTATTCTTTCACCATAATTCTTCTATCTGTATTCTATCTTCTTCTGTTAAAATCTTATATTCTCTAATATTTATTGTATCTGTATCCAAATGTTTACATCATTCTAAAATACATAATCTTATCATAAAACTTTCTATACTATTAACACTTATTAATACTATTCAACAGCTGACATATTTAAAGGTATACTTAATGAAGTGCAAAACAATCTCATCCTTTCCCTTTATTTTATATTAATACCCATATATTTTCTTTTGCTTTCTCTAACCCTTTTACCAACAGAGTTCTTTTTTTTTCCTTTACTATATTCTACCTAATATCTTCATCACTTATTTAAGATTTGTCTACACTATCATTTTCTTTATTTCTTCATTGTCTTCTCTTCATGTTCATTTTCTTTTCTTACCTCCCTGTCTTGATTTGAACCTGTTCTTTTTATTACTTAAATCTATTCCTATAGCTTGTAACTCATCATTACAGTCTATCACTGAGTGACCAACTTTATTATATTTATAGCATTTAATTTCACATTTCTTTGCATCATGACCTCTCACCACATAGCATTTTTTTTTACTACAATTACTAATTAAATGGTCTTTTTCCACATAAAAAAACATGTCTTAGGTTGACCCCAATATTTAACAATACCCCTCCTCTCCATCAATATTAATCACACTAGGAATCTGCATTACAATTTTCATTTTCCATTTTGAATATTACATTACAATCCCAACCCCTAGTCCATAGTCCTCAATCATCCTAGAATTTTAATATGTCCATTACACCTTTACATATTTCATTTAAACAGGTTTAAAGTCTCTTTTTCCACTTTAGTTCTAAACTGAATGTGTATATTTTTAGTCTCTCTGCAGAAAGGTTTAAATACATATAAGTACCAAAGTGCACAGTTTTTTTCATCATACTCCCTTAGAAATTTCTCCATCATATAACCAGTTTCAAAAAATATCACAAAAAGTTTCTTTATTTATATGAATAAAAGCTCTTACCTGGGATGCTTTTTTCCTAGGGGTAATACTATTGTGCCCCATACCTTATATTTGTCCATTTCCTTTTCTTACTTGTTATTGATTTTAAATGTGAATCTCTTTTTATGAGTGACTGGAACTCCTTCATTCTCTGCATTTCCTCTGTCTCCTTTTCTAACCACATCCACATGACTTCTTTTTAAGCAGAACTTCTTTCCAAATGCCTTTTACCTCCTTCTAGTGTATTTTATCCATAATGCCCCCCCCCCCCCATGATGCATCCTTTCCACTCTCTGGATTGCTTGCCTCTATCAAGTTCTCCAATAAATCATCCTACAACCTTCCCGGCTGAAAGGTTTAAACAACACATCCACTGGTCATATCCTGTGTTCCAGCAATAAGATTCTACTGGAACAATTCCTCTGACTCTATAAAAGAATCAGCAGCTATGTCACTCAAACTTTTACTTCTCCTTGTGGATTATAAGCTGCCTGAAGGCTCGACAGCCTTCATATCTAAGCTCCACTTCACAGTTGAACCACAATGCACAATAGACGGTACGAATGCCTTTCCTCCATTCTCTGAATTCTCTAGTCCACACCTCTCACTAACGGAAGTTTCGACTGCCTTTTCCTCACATCCAATCATTTTTGCACTAACATAATAACATCTGACTGCCTTCATTACAAAAAAAAAACACTCACATTTCTCATGCTCTCCTCTTCCATTATACTCCCCCTGATTCTCTGGGACACTACTATACCTGGAAAGGAAGCAGGAAGTGCCTTAATGAAATAGATCTCCTGCTCAACTGAATGAGTAGGGGAAGCTCCCTGATGCCTTGGCCAAACTTCCCCTAGTAGTAGAAATACCACATTATGTCTAGGGTTGTCACCCCTCCGTTTTTTTCCGGACTCTGGAAATCAAATTGATTCTCCAGTAGTACAGAAAACACTGTACAATCTCCGGTATTCTGTTTCAAGAAAGGAAACAGACTATCGGAGTTTGTAAATCGGCTGAATTACTATGCTTTTTTTTTTTTTTTTTTTTTTTTTTTACAGAAAGGCACAGCAAATCAGCCAAAAGCAGGCATCAGGAATGGAAAAAGAGGGTGTTCCTCACCAAGTGATGTCACAAAATGGGAAAGGCACAGCAAATCAGCCAAAAGCAGGCATCAGGAATGGAAAAAGAGGGTGTTCCTCACCAAGTGATGTCACAAAATGGGCGAAATGTGGACGGGAAGAGGGTGGGGATAGGCGGGGTTACTTGTGATGCGAGGGTTGTGGCCTTACTCCGGTTTTAGTCACAACAAAAGGTGGCAACCCTAATTATGTCTCCCCTGAAAATAGACCACTAGCCTAGTGGGACTAACCTAGTCAATAAAATGACAAATAAAAAATTTTGAATGGACAAACTTCTGCAAAATCTACAACGAACTCTTTGTATTCACTTATAACATCACCAGACCCGACACAGACTCAGCTATTATTTACACAAAGGATCTCTATTCCCACAAAGATAAGTGCCTAAACCTGGTCATTCCTAGTAGAGTCAAATATAATGGGAAGTTTAACAATAATTCACCCTAGAGGCACACTAGTTTACGTAAACTCTACAATAATGAATAAATTCTCAAATCACACAACAGATATAGAATTACTCATATTAAAGACTACATCAAGAATATCAGTAAGGAACTAAAAGCTACTATTAAGGGTAGTAAGGCAAATAAACTTAAATAAATTAAAGCTTTCTTTAGTTACATTAGGAAACTAATAAATAACACCCAGCAGTGTTACTAACTTATCCAAAATGGCACCAGCCATTCAGACTCAATTGATACAGCAAATATTTTTTCAGATAAGTTAATGCAAACTTTACCCCGAAACAACTATCGTAATTCCACAAATTCCCAGATCCCTTACACCTTCCTATATCACAAAGGAACACATAATGAAGGTGTACTCTAAGATCAAAAATCCACAAGGGCTAATACATTTACCCTGATGCCTAATAAACCGTGACAAACATGTACACCTACAAGCCCGCCTTCATCTGTTTAGCCTGTGATTAGCTACAGGATTAATTTCCGAAGTATAGTGAACTGCAGGGTGATGCCTCTACATAAAGGCAGCACTAACATGGACCCAAGAAACTATAAGAACCATCAGCCTGACTAGTCTAAATTGTAAAGCCATGGAATGCCTCATATCTGTCCTTATAAACGATGATCAGTCTGCACACATATCAGTTTGGCTTTGTCAAAGGGAGATGCTGCCTACTCAGCTTAGGTCAAGCAGTCACTCTATTCACAAAGTTTATCAGCATATGGCCCAAAGCAAACACTATTTCTCGATGCTGGCATTGTTAATAACCTACATGCCTCAAAAGTTGATCCTTATGTGGTGAGGTGGACAAACTGGCTGAAAGATGCACTCCAGATAATTAAAGCGTGAAATACCTCCTCAGAAAGTATGAGGGTAACTAGTAGAGTGTCCCAGGGCTCAGTACTGAGGCCCCTCATTTCCAGCATCTACTTTTCAATTTCCAGAATGGGAATCAGAACCTTTGTGAACTAAGTTTGCAGATGACTGCAAACTGGAAGTTGCTGACAAATCTCCCTATCACAGACATTCACTACAGTAGAAACCTACCCCTGTAAACAAGTGCAGTACAGAAAAAGGCTAAAATTAAATGTGAAAAAGTGTAGTACTGTCATATATGGTAAACAACTCTCCTTCAATATAAAGTATAGCCAATACCCCACTCCAAAATGATAATATAGTCAGGGATATTGGAACCTGGGTCAACAATTCCTTCTCCTCCAAATGCCATGTAGCAATAACAGTCATAAAATCCTTCAGTTTAGAATAATTAATACCTAAAAGCATATCATTCATATCAAAAGACATTATCATCTCTTTGTATGCAACCATAATTAGATCACACAGGCATTAATTACAGTGCTGGCACTGCCTGATACAACCTATATTCAAACTGATAATTTCATAAGGGCGGCGCAGTGGTGCAGCAGTTAACATTATCGCCTCACAGCAAGAGGTTCTCTAGTTCGATTCTTGGCTGGGGTGCCTTCTGTGCAGAGTCTGCATGTCCTCCCTACATTCGCACAAGTTTCCTCTGGTTACTCCAGTTTCCTCCCACATTCCAAAGACATGCGCCTGGAGAGTTTTTCCCCGGTCCTCCGCTGAAGACAGGCTCTATCCTGGTCAACAAATGTTAAATAAAATAAATAAATGAAATAAATGTTAATTACTCAGACTATGCTACTCACATAAGTAACTTATCTTAACTTGTTATATTTTAACTGTGCAATCCACTTTATCCTTTATATTGTACTCTAATGCTACACTCAGATTTTAAATTGTCAACTGCATCCCTTCTATTCTACTGTGTTGATCATGCTGATCTACTGTACTGTATTGTATGTTATGCATTGTGTGTGTGTGTGTGTGTGTGTGTGTGTGTGTGTGTGTGTATTATGCATTATTCTTTATACATTATGTATTGTTCTTTTTAGTGTTGGAGCTTTTCTCCCTGGACCTCCACTGAAAATGAGCTCACTATGGCCCAGTGGACCTTCCCAGTAAATAAAGGCAAAACAAATAAGAAAAAATAAATAATGTCCCCTTCGGATATACCTTTCCAGACAAAGTAAATGAAAAGGCTCCAGAAATTCTTAACCAAGAATACTGCTAGCCAGAGTCTCTAAACTAGCAGAAAAGGCTTGAAACTCTATCCTTTTACTCACTTTCTTACAGGTTCTTGTTGGATGATCTATGCCTTGTTTTCTATGCCATTAGAGACCCTGGCTCCCTTGATTTTCTGCATCTTTACAAGTCACATATCTCCACCAAAACCAGGACTAGGTACTGCCTAAAGCCTCTGCTGCCTCCCCATAGTGCCTTTTTAGGCAGTGTCCAGCTGCTAACATTCTAGCATAGCCAAAGTGTCAAAATCTAAACAGTATCAAATTAATCCTACTCAATGCCAGAATTCTCAGTAAGTTGCCAGAACTTAAGGCTCTCCTACATTTAGAATGCATTCAAACATGTGTAGTCACTGAAACTTGGTTTAAATGCTCTATAGCTCTTCATCCATACTGGGATTTTGCGACTACCATGCCTTCAAACCCCCATTGACAATTGTGGTGGCGTCCCTTTATTTGTTACAGACTACAACACCTCTAGACTACAACTATTACTATCAATCTTTAACTACCAGGTCCACCTTCAATACAACCTATCAATTCCAAAGCAAACTACAACCCTAAACCATAGATCAGCCTATACAAATATTCACTTAGCCCCATACCTCTACCTACCCACACACAATCCTGCACAAATTACTCCCAACCAGTTGTCAGCCCCAATCTTCATTAAAATTCTTTAAAATTATCTGCAAACTTAACATACTCTACTTAAACCTACAAAAAAGACTCACATGATGTGGTGACATACACCCCAATCCAGGCCCAAACAAACCAAACACCCCAAACCCTGATCAAATTAATTCCTTGCTCTATGGACAGAAAAACTCTCTCCTCCTTATTAATCTAAATGTGAGAAGTATCCTTAAAGTCCATGACCTCCATGCTCTACTAGCTCTATACAAACCAGAAATAGTTATACTAACTGAGACTTGGCTAAAACGTGATAGCCACAATAGTGAAATTACAGCACCAGGGTACAATATCATGCACACAGAGTAGGCCAAAGGGGAGGGGGAGTAGCCATATTGTACAAAAATCACCTCATCCTTGAACAAGCCGATATTACCATCCTAGACTTCAAAAATGTTGAGCTCACCCTTTCCAAGTTTAAACTGAACCCAAAAAATATAGCAACATTATAGGCTGCTACATTCCACCAGGGAACAATATCACTATCATGGAAAATTTACTAGAATGGATCTCAACCTCCTGTCTCCAAGAAAATATCCTGCTAGGCGACTAATATAGATTGGCTAAACTGTTCCAACCAAAATCCACTCTCTCATATTAACCTTCACGGATTAACCCAAGTTATCTCATCCCCCACTAGAACCGACAAAAGATCCAAACACCAATCCATACTGGACTGGATACCTGTATCCCATCCATCCCTCATATTCGTAGCTGGATGTCTGCCAGACAACCTCAGTGACCACCAACCAACATACTTACTTAGAAGCAAAATTCCCCTAATGACCCAAGTAACACTACGGCAAATCAGAAACAAAAAAGACTAACCCCAACAACTTTACCAGGGATTTAAAATGTTGTAACTGGACACCCTTGAAACAATTAACACTCAGTGAAGCAGTTATATACGTTAATACAAATTTCCTAAACATACTAAACAGCCATGCTTCCCCCCAAAAAAATAGAATAAAAACTAAATATGTCCCCTGGCTAACAAAAAACTCCAAAGTTCTTCTCAAAGAAAGGGACAAAGCCTGGATACAAGTTCACAAGAGTAAAACCCAAATACATAAACAAAACTACCTTGAACTACGTAACAAGGCCAAAAAAACTCACTGAAACAGATAAAATCTCCTATCATCAAAATATTCAAGACAAACATGCTAATAACCTCAAAAATTTGGGGCAGCAATAAACTCTGTATTACAACCTGGGAAAACGTCCACCCCCAGCCCCAAAATTGAAAATAACCAAGACAATATCCCCACCCAATTCAATAAATACTTTACAGAAACAATCCAAGCCCTAGCTAACAACCAAACCACTGCTAGTCACCCCACCCTAACAAAAATAACTCCAAACGAAACAAGATAATAGCACCCACTTTGACTTTCATCCAGTATCAATCAAAACCATTCTAAAACTTCTCCAAAAACTCAAACCCACCACCCTGGCTGCTGATAAACTAGTCACTGAATATCTACAAATAGCCACAGAAGCCATTGCCTATCCTGTGACCATCCTTATTAACAGACCCATCTCAGAATGTACAGTACCCCATTTATGAAAAATATTGTACTACACAAAGGGGGTAAGTCCTTTGAACTCAACAACTATCGGCCTATTGCCATACTATCGCCCTTCTCTAAAATCCTTGAGAGGGTAATACACACACAGCTCATGGCTTACCTGCTAGATAAAGTGTTATCTACACAACAACATGGCTTTAGACCCTTCCATAGTACCACCTCTGCACTCGCATCATTCACTAACACCATTAATCATCACAGAAATAAAGAACAACTTGTATCTGCCATATTCTTGGATTTATCAAAAGCTTTTGAAATGGTTAACCACCTTAAACTTCTTCACTCATTTTCTACATTGAACCTTGGTTCCTCCTCCTATTACATGGTTCAAGAGTTATCTATCAGGTAGTCAACAGGCAGTACCAATGGCAGAACCAACTATCTTCCTTACTGCCTGTTTCCATTGGAGTACCCCAAGGCTCTATCCTAGGTCCTTTACTCTTCACTTTTTTCACTAATCAACTCCCATCTGTCACACCTAAAGCCTCTTTAATCCAATACACGGATGACACCACTATCATATGTGCAGGTCCCACGCCTGAACACCTCCTTGCCCAAACACAAGAGTGCTTCTCACTAGCTGAAACTTGGTTCACCAATCACCAGCTCATTCTCAATCCTAATAAAACAAGATTACTTCTCTTCAGCTCTCATAGATCCTTCCCCCTAACAGAAAACTTTACTATCACCTCCAATAACAAGACTGCTATCATCCCTACCACCCACACCAAACTACTAGGCGTAGAAATTGATAACTACCTTAGATTTGATTTACACATTGCCCAAACCATAAAGAAAGTTCACAAAAAATTAGGACTGCTCTATCGTAACAAACACTGGGTCGGATTTATGAAGGCTTGTACGGAGTCTAAGATTAGTGTAAGACGGCAGACAGCCAATATGTCTGCCGAGCGATCCAGCAACAGCCGGCAGGGGCATGCATGAGAGCTTCTAAAGCTACTTTTGCACGGACAGCATCATGGTATGCAAATTACCTAATTTGCTGCTGAAAGCTATGCAAATGTGGTAAATTTGCGATCCAGGAAACACTAACCTGTCCGTGGAAGAGTAGTGTTATTTGCAGAAATGTACTCCGTTGGTAACGGAGTACCGTTCTGCAAATAGCTAAACGGAGCTATGACAGCTCCAAATAAAGGATGCATCTAGTTGAGGAAGCATGCCAATGGCAAAAGATAAGGCCACTGGCATTTGCAAATGTTGTAAATCCTTAAAAATCCAGTCTCCCCCCCAATTGCCGATGTTTAAGCGAACGTGCTGCGCTTTAAATCAAATGAAAAAAATTTAAAAATAGCCAAAAATAGGCATTTTTACTAAAAAGCTTGTTCTGCCATGCAGATGAATGGCAGGCTGAAAACAACATGGCCACTGAGTAGTGGTTGCTAAAGGGGGGAAGCTCGGTGAGAGAGATGTAACCAAGCATTAGTAGGCAATCCTATGCAAATGAGGATAAGGATAGTGAATCCCAATTTTCCCCAGCATGTGAGCCATGTCCTTAGAGTGTAAGTGTAGAAGTAGGTGAGTAGGAGATAGGTGACATCATGAGGGGGTATGTCTGAAAAACTATAAGCTTATTGGAGCACAATGGCTTGTGTTTGCCCTGAGTTGCTCAGGATTGCAAGAGGTGCATCTACAGTTGTCCTAGCTGAACACTAGAAACCAAAGGCGTACACCGTGGATATATCTGAAATTCCTTGCAAACGGGCATACAGCGTGTGCACTTGTGTGCGCGCTTATTTGTGTGGCGCTGCCCCTTGTGGAAACAGAAAGGGTAAAGGAAGAAAAAGAAGTAGTAGGAAGTTAATCAAGGAGAACTAGCAGAGCTGCCTGGTGAAATATATCAGAATCAGTCAATTACACAGGCAGTAGACTAGCCCAGCCCAGCACTTTAAACTCTGCAAACAGCAGTCTACTCTGTTTTTCCCTAGAACTCTGCAACACTGCAGTATACAAAGAGTGAAAACTTAAAAAGCTTAAGTCAGACAAAATTTTTGGGGCTGCTATTGCTATCATAAACCAACATGTGCAAGATGCTGAGGGTGTTGATGTTGTGAATGCTACTGAGCAACCCACAGTGAGGAGATGGAGAAGAGTCTACAGACCAAGGGTAGCCTACCAGGGGCTACATGAGCTGGAGATAGTGGAGTGCTATAGAGTGGACGGAGACCTCCTGCAGTAAATTGTTGAGCTGTGCCAGCCACGCCTCACACACAGAACCAACAGGGAGGAACCCATCCCAGTGGATAGCAAGGTATGTGTTGGTCTATGAATACTAGCTACAGGTACCTTCCAGAGACCAACTGGTGATGATGGGGGTTTCACAGGCATCAGCATTCAGGGTACTGCACTAGTTCCTGGATGCCATATCAGCACATGTCTGTGAGCACGTATATTTCCCCAATTCCCATGAGGCATTGGCCAGCAATATGCGTCTTTTCCACCAAATAGCAGAATACCCTGAGGTAGTGGGTGCAATAGACTGTACGCACCTACACATCAAAGCACCACCCGGTGAGCGGGGTAGGGTCTACATCAACCGCAAGGACTTCCCCTCCATCAACTGCCAGGTCATGTGCGATGCCCAGGGCATAATAATGAATGTGTGTGCTGGCTGCCCTGGAAGCTATCACGATTCCCACAACTGGCATCTGACTCAGCTGTACCAGAGATTTGCTCCCTGACGGTCACCTAGTGGGGGATGCTAGATATGCACTGGAGCCGTGGCTGATGACACCCATCAGAAATGCACACACACACACACACGAAGAAATCCATAATGAGGCACACGCACAAACAAGAATTATTATTGAGCATGTGCTTGGGATGCTGAAGTCACGGTTCCGGTGCCTGGACACATCTGGTGGAGCCTTGCAGTACTCACCAACTACATGTACCCAAATTGTCATGGTATGTGCCATGCTACACAATATGATCCTGCGAAAACAGCTGCAGCAGGAACAGCATGGAGCAGGGCCAAACAGCCCCCACAATTGCCAAGGCTTGCACAGGCACAGTGTGACTTGGAGGAGGAACAACCTGAGTCTGCCCCAGTAGGCAGAAGGAGGCGTGCCCAGTATGCCTTGGTCTTGGCAAAGAGGCAACGCATAGCACATACACTGACTCAGTAGGAACCCTGGAAATGACACCTCTCCCTGACTCACACATCCAATAAAAGGGATGTCTAACTTGACACTACCTGTTTTCAAACATGTATAGGGAGTGTACTGTGTGTATCCGACAGAGACATAGGCAGCCCTGCAGCACCACCACCTGAGACAAGATTGCCCTATTTTAAGCAATATAAAGCACTGCACTGTTAAGTGCATTTTACCACTATTTAGCATATCTAAACACAATTGCACGGAGCTGCGCACCGCTGTAACTAGCTCAACGTCGGGCAACGTTGAACAATATAGGGCAATGCTGGGCAAAGCTGAGCAAAGTCAGGTAAACACGCTCACACCTGCTTTACTGTGCCTTAAGCAGTCTGGTCTGCCCAGCAGGAAAATAAAAAGCAGCGACAGGGCTCGAACTCAGGATACTGTGCACTATAGTCACAGTACTGAACCACTAAGCCATGACAGCATTTCACTGGCACAGACACAGCAGGACAATTGTAGACTAACGCAAACACAAACAAATGCTGTATCATGCCCTCTGAAGAGGCATATGAATAACTTCCCCCAGGCCTATGCAGACAGATAACAGCAGGCCAGGCAGTGTGATGTGGGTTGGATAGGCTATGAAGTCACAAACTAATATACGTGAAATTTGAAGCGAAGATCTGTAGTACAGTAGTATGCCTCAAGCCAGTACGATAAGCAACAGTACAGACTGAAATGGAGTACCTGACATAGGAGTGCATGCCTAGCAAATGTGTATAAGTGTCAGGTGAACCCCTCATCCTATGTACACCCACAGTAACAATCAGGTGTGCCCCCGAGGTAGAAATGTACAAGTAATAGCTGTCCCCCCTGTATGTAGAAATGTTAAGTCTATGCAAAGTGACTCATGGAAGCCCTGCAGGCACAGTGTGCTTCCTGTTGATGTACAACACAAAGGTGAGCCCTGAAGTAAAAACCAACTTGATTTTTCACACACATATATGTCCATAATGGGCATGCTCACACACTTTGAAATTTGCTAAATTGGTTAGTCAGAAACATACTGAAAGGTCATACTGGGCATGCTTACACACTTAAATAAACGAAGCAAATGTCAGTCAACAACATACTGAAAGGTCATACTGGGCATGCTCACACACTTAGGCCATGTCTGAGTACAGTAGTGGGACACTCATATCTGGCAGTTGCAGTTCTTACTCCAGAAACTTGTCACTATTCACCAATCCTGCCTTGCGCACACAGTTATATGAAAAAAGACCCATATAATATATTGGACTCCTGTCATAAAACTATGGACTACAAGTACTTAAGTTGTTCAAAAAAGTGAAAATTCAAAGAAGATCAATAAATCGCCCATCAGTATGATCAATAAACAATGAGCACTCCTAACATTATCCAATCCATGTTCTGGCAAAAATATTGTCAAAGAGTCCATAGAGAACCATGAAGCTTTATTTCGCTATGTCATAAATATCAATGTAAACTCATATTTGTTCTGAGTCAGTGCAAACTGTAAATGAATACATGTACATGACTGACATTGCCAACATCTTGTCAGACAGGTTCATACATATTTACCCCCCTCTCACTGACAAAAGGGCCCATTATCATACCCGGAAGATTGTGAAAACCCAGAAATCACATATACAGTGGTTAAACAGCTCTTTCAAAACTAAAAACACAGCGTCTATGGGATGACATGGTTTCCCTAGCTGTGTCATATGTGAACTCCAAAACAAACAGACCCTGCACCTGAACAGTCTGTTGAGACTTACCCTCTGTACAGGATATGAAACTGTTAAATGGGTTACAGCAAAGTTTGGCACACTCCACATGTGTTGGTGCACAACAGACCATGGGAACTATTGTCTTATAAGCAAGGCCATGGAGTCCATCATGATGGAACTCATAAACAGAGCTATTGGGAGCCTACAAACACAAAACCCTACCCATTTTGGTTTGGTCAGGGGCAGATCATGGTTCCCAAACCTGCTAGACTGTTTTCAAGGCAGTCACCCAGGACATACATCAATGAAATGAGCTACACACGTCCCACATAGACCTTGAAAAGCCCTTTTCCAACATCCCAGACACATGTGGTATCCACAAAATCAACAACCTGTGCATAAATATGTATGTCATCTGATGGACTGCCAACTGGGGCACAGATAGATCCCACAAGGTACGAATTGTGGTCTCCTGTTCAAGCTGGTAACAACTGCTGTCCCCCATGGCTCAGTGCTCGGACCCCTCCTGTCTGGTGTATACTTTTCAGAAATACAGTCAAACACACGAGGGCTATGTTTAGCAAAGTTTGTGGATGACTGCAAAAAAGTTGTCATAATCAATGTTTGGGACAACAGAGACATCCTTAAAAAGGGTCTCAGTCAGACAGATGTGGTGTCAAAATTATGGCCTCGAGCTACAGTCATACAAATACCACATAGGTGCCAACACCCTAAATATGGAGGTGATAATAAGGGATCTATGGACAGATGTGGATAGACATCTCTACTTCCGAAAACCATGCTGTGTGTTCCCACAAATTGCCAAGGTCTTTGCATGTAGGTCAAAGGAGGTTCCCTCTACTCATCAGTCATCAGACCCGTCAGAGAATACCACAACACACTTGCGATGAATCTGACTAGGCACCTTCAGCAGCTTGAAGTACCTCAACAAGAGGATTACTGGCCTCAAACAGTTGCCCCATGCAACAAGACTGAATTTAGCTCAATCTGTACTCTGTTGCATACTGTCTATTCAGGAGATCTCTGCCCAACAGACAGGTCCATTGCCAATGCAGAACTGATGTACATGCGCTATTTGAAGTAAAGCCAAGCTCACTGTACCACATGCTCTAGGCATATCATCATCACAACATTAAATAGAACATGTTGGAGGGATACATTACTAACTCACAGACTTCCCTTGCTTTGGAACAGGCTCCAACTGACATTAAGCCAAGCCCCTCACTGACACTCTTCCAGAGGAGCCTTGATGAGTGTATGTGAAACTGAACTGTCACACCATGGATCACGTCATCAGCTCTACTACACAGAGGCCTAGGGAACTAACTCCATGGGTGGTGATAGCTGCACACTCTGGCCATACTAATATATGCCTTCAGGCAGATAGCCTATTACCTACCTATGTACCTATATATATATGTCGGGGGAACACAGTATAATAAGCCAAAGATGGATGGGCAGAGATGTGTGTAAGAAGGTGACCATGACAGGGAGCCATCGAGGACTGTCCCACCCAGCACACATCCCAATGGCACGAAAGACATGAGGTGCACATCTCTCCTACTGTACATAACAGCCACCAGTATCTGTAAGCATTACAGTGTATGTGGTCCATGTGCCTGCTGTACAACATGACTGTAAAATGAAGTACACATCTACTATCTGTAGACATGTACCTGTCACATAGTCTACCTATCCCCAATCCCCACAAAAGGCATATATCAGCCTACACAAGTTGTGCAGCTTTCACCACACCATTGGGTAGTCTCCCAAGGCCCAGTTCTAATAGCTAGTACCCCAAGCCCCATTCTAGTGGGGCTGCAGATGTGATGCCTGGCATGAATTGTCCGTTTCCCATCCACTCATCAAGGTTCCAATTGAAGTGTGTCAGCAAGGGGTTCTGTCTGATGTACATTGAGACTCTGTTCCACAGTAAGGCAAGTTTCTGGGATGGTACTCTATCCCACCAGCATGTTGTATTCATCGTTGTGATGAGGTTCATATCCCTGGAATGTGTAGGGCGACTCAATGTTGTTATCTGTAGATGGAGCATGTTCAACAGTTATGTGTTGGACATGGCTCTGTATGTTAGGCAGAGTGTGCCTCTGAGTAGGCGGTACACAACAAAGCAATTATTTAGTTTTACCAATTGTGCTGCATAACACAACTGTTTGAGGCCAGTAATCCTCTTGGTGAGGTACCTATGTGGTCTCTACAGCTGCTGGATATGCTAAGTCGAGTACATCCAAAATGGTGCACTGTACTCAATGATGGGTCTGATGACGTAAGAGTAGAGTGCCAACACTACCTCTTTGGATCCTGATGCAAACCCTTTGTTGATTAGGTGGGCCACATAGGATCTCCCAATCACTTTGGCAACATGATTGTCAAAGGAAAGATGACTATCTACTTGTGTCCCCAGATCCCTTATCACCTTGTCAATTTTAAGTGGGTAACACCTATGTGGTAGTTTGTGGATATTTTGTTTTCAACAAAGAGGATCACTATGCATTCTTTCACAGTGAGCTTGAGGCTATGTTTCTGACACCACACATCTGTCTCATAAGAGTCCCTTCTGGAGAATATGTCTGTCTTCCGGGGAATCTATTATGGCAAACACTTTACAGTTCCCAGCAAACTTAGTCAACCACAACCCTCCTGTGTTGGCATGTACATTTGAGAAGTCTATACCAAACAGGAGGGACCCCAGGACTGAACCCTGGGGGACACCAGTCATTACCGGTGTAGAGTCTGACATGTAGCCAGCAACTCTTAATGTGTGGGATCTATCTGTGAGCCAGTTCAAAATCCATCTTGTGATGTATGAATTCATGGCCAGGTTGGTGAGTTCATCTATGATACCTGACTGGGGAATGGTATCAAAGGCCTTAGCGAGGTACAGGTAGGCTGTGTTGAGCTCATTTCACTCATATGTAGCCTGGGTAACTGTCAAAGAAATCCTCCCACACTCGTCAGGCTCACAGAGCATGAATGCCAAGGGGATTTTGTGGCCCCATCCCTGTGGAGTGTGAAGAACGTTGCTGTGCAACATTCTATGGGTACATATCCTGTAGAGAGAGGTGTAGGTATCCTTGATGAATATGGATACATCCTCACCCTATGTGCTATGATTCAAGTTCCGATGCTGGAAGGTATGGAATGAGTAGTATATCCTGGTAGTGCTGGTGTGCTGTCTGAAGCCTTGAACTAGGTTTCTGTTACTGCACAGATATCAATATTCTCCATAATGAGAAGTACCTCGAGTGTGTGCCTCTGGAGGCTGAGACTTCTGGAAAAGAGTAGCATTTAGCTCACGTTGTGGTTATTTGTGTTGGTTACAGGGTTTGGTTTGTCCTGCGTGACCGGTGTTCCACACCTGAAGTCAGCGCCTCATTGGTCCCATCTGACCATAAGCTAATTACCTTACATATCCACATTCTGGACCCACACCCCCATTAAAGAAACCATGTTAAAAAATGTCTCCAAAGCCAACTTCATGCTTCTTAAGACAGAAGTGCCCAACTGCAGGACACCCATGCAGATGGACAATACAGTTATGACTACTGAATCCTTCACAATTGCACTTTATAAACACTTACATGACTGCATGCATTGTGCTATCCCAAACAGAACCAAGACGCTATCCTCCAAGCAAAGGAAGCCACTCTGGTGTCCCTCTGCCACAAACAAACTGCACAACAGAAGGAAGAAACTGTTGCAAAAGAGGGTAAAATCCCATGAGGGGAGGAGCTCCATGGTCAACATCAGTAAGAAGCTGTGATCCCTGATAAAATCCTCCAAAGCTACTTATGAAAACAAAATCGACACTGATTCTAAAGACAACCACAAAGCATTCTATAGCTATGTCAAGAATCTCAATTGCAACACTCAGATCTGCTCTGAGTTACAGCACAATGGCACTAAACATACAGACCCAACTGATATTGCCAACATCCTGGCAGATAGGATCAGTGCTAACTTTAGCCCTCTCTCACCCATGAAAAAGCACATCTCTATAACGGAAGACTGCAAGGTTGCTGTCATCACGGCTACACAGGTAAAAAACACTCTCCAAAGCCAGGAACACAGCATCCATGGGACCAGATAACATCCCAGGCTGTGTTCTACACAAACTACAGAACAAACAGGCACCACACCTACGTACCGTGTTCAGTCATAGCCTCACCTCAGGTTTTCTGCCTGCTGAATGGCGCACAGCAACGGTTATCCCACTACACAAAGGGGGAGCCACCACGGACCCCAGGAACTAGCGCCACATTAGCCTCATGAGCCTGCTCTGCAAGGCCATGGAATGTATCATCATATAACTTATAAAAAAAGACATTGGTAATCACCAAACTGTGGACCACAACCATGTTGGGTTTGTAAAAGGCAGATCATGTTTCCTAAACCTGATAGACGTCACTGAAGCAGTCACCAGAACCGTAGACAAAGGTAAGGTGGTTCACACAGCCTATGTAGATCTTGCCACGGCTTTCAACACCATCCCCCACTCTGGAAGTATAGATAACCCATTATACTAGGTATAAATCGCTATGTCACAAGATGGATTGCCAACTGGCTCACTGACAGAACACACACTGTGAAAGTAGCAGACTCCAAGTACAACTTTGTACCAGTGACGAGTGCAGTACCACAGGGTTCAGTCCTGGGTCCTGTCCTGTTTGGTATTTACTTCCCTGAAGTAAACCTTAACATGGAAGGTCTCTAGCTAATGAAGTTTCCAGATGACTGCAAACTAGGAGCCGTAATTGAAGCTACTAAAGATGTGGACATCCTACAAAAGGGCCTCACTGAGACAGATGCCTGGTGTCAAAGCCATGGTCTCAAGCTCAATGCCAAAAAGTGCATTGTCATCCCCTTTGGCAAAAACTCTGTAGCCATGAACTACAACATAGGCAGTATTATACTTAACACTGAAAGTGTGATAAGAGACCTTGGGTCACAGGTGGACAGTGGACACACCTGTGATAATCACATCCCCACAGTAGTCAGGAAATCCTTCTATGCGGCACACCTCAACACAAAAGGTGTCTCATGCAGAATAGAAGAGGACATTGTTCCCCTCTACTCATCACTCACTAGATCCATAATAGAGTACAACGCCCCTTTTGCTATGTACCTCACAAGACATCTACAACAACTGGAAAGTCTGCAGAAATACCTCACAAAGAGGATTAGCGGCCTGAAATACATGCCATACACAGACAGTCTCAAAATGCTCCAGCTGTACTCTCTCGCATATCGCCTACTCAGAGGTGATCTCTGCCTAACATACAAAGCTATGTCAAACAGAGCTGTTGGACATGCTCCACGTAAAACACCCACAATCCCTCTGATCTTTGACCCCAAAACCCAGAGTGAAATACAAAAGAAAGGGGTGTACCCATTTACCTTATGGATACCCACACCTTCAGGTTAGTGGCACAGCATGAGGCCATGGAGACCATGCAAGTGCAACTAACATTGGGCAAACCTGCTTATCAGATTGTAGCCTGATACAGATAACCTACCTTCCTCAGGAACTTCATTCAGTATTCCTGAGAACACTGGAAAATATAAAGGTCCTACCAAACACCATTATATGAGTAGATTACAACTACCCAAACATTGACTGGGAGAATTACTCGTGTACAACGTCCTTTGCCCAATGCTTCCTAGAGTTTAAAAACTCAAACGCCCTGGAACAGCTGGTCAACATGCCCACTAGAGGTAACAATATACTGGACCTGATCATCACCAAATTGGGATAACAGTGTTCCACACCAGAGATAAACCCCTCGCTGGTAATATCAGACCATAAAGTAATCACACTGGAAATCTACATCCCGCCCTCCCCCCAATCAAGTAAACCACTGTGAAGAAATTTTCAAAAGCAAACTGCGCACTTCTCAAGACCAAAATGGAAAGTTCCAAAGCCCCCTTGCTATAGGATAAAGCTATACAATCTGCAGAATCATTTACAAGTGTATTCTATGAGCATCTACAGGGATGCATGGATCGAGACATCCCAAATAAAACCAAGACGCACTCCTCCAAAAAGAAGAAACCAATCTGGGGGTCGTCGCCCATAAATAAACTATACAACAGCAGGAGGAAACTAATGATAGAGCAAGCTTCACAAAAGGAAAGGCATCACTGATCATTATTAGGAAGGAACAATGATTGCTCATAAAATAATCCAAGGCCAGTTTCTAAAGACAAATTGACAAGGAATCTAAGAACAACAACCACAAAGCCTTTGCTAGCTATACCAAACATTTAGGTGGCAACTGTCAAATATGCTGTCAGCTACTACAAAATAGCAAAAAATACACTGAACCAACTGACACTGCCCACATCCTGGCTGACAAGTTCAGTGCAAACTTCACCCCCCCCCTCACCCCCAAAAGGGCCTATGTACATCCCAGAAGAATGCAGAGCCCCAAACTTCATGGACATGCAGGTAGAAACAGCCCTCTCCAAAGCTAAGAACACAGCATCAATGGGACTGGATGGTGTCCCAGGCTGTGTCTTACACCAGCCCCAAAAGGAACTACACCCTCACCTACATTCACTGTCCAGACTCAACCTTACCACAGGCTATGTACCCAAAGAATGACATACAGCAACAGTCATCCAGCTCCACAAAGGTGGTGCCACAACAGAACCTGGAAACTACTGCCCTATAGGCCTACTCAGCCTGGTCTGCAAAGCTATGGAGCAAATTATCATGGAAACTCCAGACACTGGACTCTACCCAATTTGGCTTTGTTAAAGGCAGATCCTGCCTCCTAAACCTAGTTGACTTCTTTGAAACAGTTACCAAGGACATATATGGAGGTGAAAGTAGTCCACAAAGCCCACCTGGACCTCACTAAGGCCTTTTACACCATTCCCCACTCTGGCATCATGGACAAGCTTACCAGCTTGAACATTAACCCCTATGTCACAGGATGGGTGGCCATCTGGCTCACAGATCAAACACGCATGGTCAGAGTTGCAGGTGCCATGTCCGACTCTAAACCAGTCACAAGTGGCACCCCACAGGTCTTGGTCCTGGGACCCCACCTGTTCAGCAGATACTGCTCAGAGGTACAGGCAAGCATGGGAGGAGTATGGCTGACCAAGTTTGCAGATGACTGCTAACTGTGGTCCATAATCGACTCCATGGCTGACACAGACATCCTCCAGAAGGGTCTTACAGAGACAGATACCTGGTGTCAAAACAACGCCCTCAAGCAGAATGCCAAAAAATGCATAGTCATCCCCTTTGGATAAAACAAAGTGCCCAAAAATTACAACATAGGTGGTAATCCAGTATGTACGGAGAATGTAATTATGGACCTGGGGACCCAGGTAGATAGTAAACTCTCCTTTGATGATCACATTGCCAAAGTGTTTAGAACTTCCTTCTATGTAGCCCACTTAATGTCACCTAATTTAACCCACTTTGTCAAGTCTGATGATGTCACCATCCTACAAATATATCTGTGGAAAGGAGAACTTCCAGTAATGTGTATAGCGAGTTGTGTAAATGCGTACTGCTCTAGTATCATAAAGTAGTTAGGTAGGGTTTGAATCCTGCACTTGCCAACTGTACGAGTGTGTGTGTGTGTGTGTGTGTGTCTCCTTGGAGAGGAGCAACCTTTCTGAAGACTACTGAAACATCTTAAAAGTGGTATACTCATCTTTGTCAAGTCTGATGATGTCACCATCCTACAAATATACCTGTGGAAAGGAGAACTCCCAGTAATGTGTATAGCACGTCGTGTAAATTCGTACTGCTAGAGTATCATAAAGTAGTTAGGTAGGGGTTTGAATCCTGCACTTACCAATTGTATGAGAGAGTGTGTGTGTCTCCTTGGAGAGGAGCAACCTTTTTGGAGACTACTAAAACACCTTAATAGTGGTGGACTCATCTTTGTCAAGTCTGATCATGTCACCATCCTACAAATATACCTGTGGAAAGGATAACTCCCAATAATGTGTATAGCACATCATGTAAATTCATACTGCTGTAATATCAAAAAGTAAAGTAGTTAGATAGGGGTTTGAATCCTGCACTTGCCAACTGTGTGTGTGTCTCTCCTTGGAGAGGAGCAATCTTTTTGGAGACTACTGAAACACCTTAATAGTGGTATACTCATCTTTGTCAAGTCTGATGATGTCACCACCCTACAAATATACCTGTGGAAAGGAGAACTCCCAGTAATGTGTATAGTGCGTCGTGTAAATGTGTACTGCTGTAATATCATAAAGTAGTAAGGTAGGGGGTTGAATCCTGCACTAGGTGACTGTGTGTGACACTGTTGGTCAATGTGTCGTTTGTTTTGCATTTACTACTGTATGACATATCACAATGACAACAGTATGTGCATTACACATGTCAGGTAGCTATGTGGCAAATACATATACATAAATGTGACCTCAATTATTTCATAGGTGGGAACCCTGCTTTCTCCATGAACACATCTGTTATCTTTGCCAGAGTGTGCTGCCGCTTTCCAGACCTTAGGTCATATCTGTATGCTTGTGACAAGCCTAGCCACTGTAGTGATCCCTGGCCTACGGCATCTGTTTCACATACACTCATTACGGTTTCTATTGAATAGTGTGAGTGAGGGTTTATGCCTGAGGTATATTTGAAACCTGTTCAAAAGCAGCTAAGTCTGTCAAAGATAGCTATTTATTACAGGTGTGCAACAACCTTTGCGGATATGCATGCAGATGCATGCAGACCCCTTACTGCTTATATGATCCACAGAGGGATTTCCAAAACCCTTTGGAAATGTGATTATCAAAGGAGAGATTACTTAACACATGGCTCTGTGTATAATGCGGTACCTGTTCCACATTTTGGGGGCTACTACATATGTGGTACTCTGGGGATACTATTTTGCTTATAGCTTTACAGCATGGGTTTGACACCAGGTATCCGTCTGTATGATACCCTTTTGGAGGATGTGTGTGTCATCTGGAGAATGCATTATAGCCCACAGTATGCATTGCCAAACACGGCCAGACATATCCCTACTGTGTTTGCTTGTACCTAAGAAAGCTATATGCCAAACAGGAGTGGTCCTAGGACTGACTGCAAGTGAATACCACTTGTTACTGGCATAGAATACTACTTTGAAGGCTGCAAATGTTACTGTGTGTCCTACATCTGTGTGTCAGTTGTCAAGCCATCAACTAACAATTGTTTATGGGCAGGCTGTTGAGGTTATGTATACTACCAGAATGCAAACCAATGACAGATAGTAACAACAGTATCACCCACAGCACAGTGTCATACACACACGTGTACTCAAGTTCCACAATGTGTGCAGTACAATGCATACCGGCCACCAACAGAAAATATGGAGTGTTAACACTGTCTAATACAGGGCATGTCACCCTGCCCATGTGTCCAATATGCATGCACATGCAGACAATGCACATCAACCATGTTCACAAATGTACATCTGCAAATCTGTGCTGCACACATCCCACACTTACTGTCCACTCTATAACACATGCTGACAAAACTACACACATCAGCCAAGTGGCACATGGGCAAACAATACACAATTGGAATAAAACTGGTGTAAAGAATACTACATTGATAATTATAGCTTTAATGCATCATGCCTGCTCAGCTACACCTTCAAGGATATCATTACACTTTACTGCTGACAACATGCTACACATTAAAACATTGCTATACTGTAATAAAGTCACCCTGTGCATCAGCACCATGTTAGCCTGTTCCTCCATCAATGTTACAGATGACAGGAGGTGGCACAGGTTTCATCATATGCACAGGGTGTGCTGTTGGTTTGCCAGAGGCCTACATTGAGCCATACAATCGACATGCGTATGTGAGTGTGTGTGTGCCAAGAGTACTGTTATGGGCCAATGCGGATGTAATGTGTGCGGGTATGTGTTTGCCCTAGGTGTCTGGTTTATGTGTGTGTGTGTCTGCAATGCACACAGTTCCACCATGTGGCTGCCATATACGGGAATTTGTGGGACAGCTACAGACTGTACCTGGCAGGCTTTACAGATCACCGTCGCTGGCCTCAGATATGGAACCTGTGCCTGGCACGGGTGCTACAGACAGTATCAGATACTAATCCAGACTCGGTACTATCCTCAGAGGTTGACATATGTCCACTGGATCCAGGTCCCTGCTGGAGCGGCTATGACTTGGACATCCACGGCAACTGCCAGCTGATGATGCTGCTAGCATACGTCCACGTCGATGTCTCAAACGTCCCGCACTGTCCTGACACATGGACATGACATTGTGGAGGACATCTAATGTCTCATCCCAACGTCTATCAATGACCTCAGTGTAATTATGTATGGCACCTGCTAGGTCACGAATACTGTCATTTACAGAGGTGTTATGAGCCCTCTGTACCCTTACTCCCTGTCTGGTGTACCGCTCCATATGTGCCTGTGCCACCATGGCAGCCTGGAACATGCGTGTGATTGTAAGAGTTGTGGCACATCTGCCAGGGGCATGATGACCAGCAGTGCTCCGACGAGAACCCCTGGACATCTGCCTATGTGGTACCGTTCCAGACATCTGGCTATGGCTGCTGTGTCCTGATGCATGTGCCATAGATACCACACTGTCCTGGCCATTGCCGACTGTACAATGTCCCTCTGCTAAGGGCATTGGTGATGATGGATGTACAGGCAGTATGACTGTGTGCATGGATGGGGTGGAGACTTGTGTACTGTCAATTGGTGGCCCAACAGACCCTGACAAACATGCCTGTGCCTCAACACACATATCCTCATTATCACTATTTGTGTCAGTGACATCAGGTTCCCTGCTGCACTGAACCAGCCCAACCTCAGCACCTGTGAGAGTAAAACAGGAAACACACTTTAAGACCTGTACATGATGTCAGAACACATGCACACATGAACACATGCACACACACAAATACACTCCTCACTAAAGCAGACAGACAGACACACACACACACACACACACACACACACACACACACACACACACACACACACCACTAGCTATCTCAGAACATACTCAACAGCAGTTGATGGTGGGGTACAGTATCACAAGCAAAACAGTCATATCACACATGTCAGCATGCAGGACATGTGTTGCTCAACAGCATGCAATGAAGTGTAGACAGTCCTTGTTACTAACAGTATACATGGCTTTGATGCATGTGTTTTGTTGTTCTGTTGTGGCCTCCCCCTGGAACACAATGCATACATAGACACAACATTGCTGTGCAAGTATTCAAAACTGTGTAAAGTACTCTGCACCATCACTCACAGGTCTACATATCATGGCTGGATGTGCATCTGTGTGTCACATATATATCCAATTCTGATTAGAGCCTCTGTGTCTTTAGCAAATAATTGTGGACACAGTTTTAGCTCATGCATGATGTGTATACACACAAGATCAGTGGTGTATGTATAACTGATGGAATACCATTGCTCCACATACCCAACGTACAGTAGTTATGGTGAGCATAGATCATATTGTGGTCATGCCAGTGTCATCCATGACATGGCACGCTAAAACACAACTGCAAATTTAAACATCACACATACCCAATGTGTGTCATATGACCTAGCCACTCAATAGCATCACAAGACATATATGTGTCAGTTGTGCAAATGGTGATTGGTATGCATATTGTTTAGAGCTGCATACGTTTGCACACACACAACATTGAGGTGTACAGCAATGAAAGCTATGTGTAGTACTGTGGTTACAATAACTGGATGGGGTGTAGTACTATAAGCCATCATCAAGAAGCATCAAGTGGTCACTCAAGGCTACAAATGTGTCCCAAACCAGCACCTATCATGCTGTACTGGAACTGCACTACCATGGCTACATTCACCATTTCACAACCAGTTGTTACATGGATTTGTAAGGAGGCCAATAAGGAGCATTCCCTAACATGAATGTGTTGTGTGTTGCAGAGTGTTTCACTGCTCCAGGATAGGCCTCTACCCCTCAGGTATATTATGTGTGCTGTGGAGGGTTTGTGAATCCTTCATTTGTAGCATGTTAACATGTTCTGTGTATGACATAGTTGTGCATGTTATGTGCATGTTGTGTATCGACTCTGCCTATCCAATGGTCACTACAGTGTAGCTACATTTGTTTGAGATGGTCTGTGTATTGCATGTGTTTGAGGCAGCTTCACATTAGTGATATGTGCGTGGTCTCACAGCAAACATGCACAGCATGCATTATGGGTAGGTGTGTTACATGTGTACATGGCCTACACCTTAACTATGACATGCACTTTTTATTTGCAATAATAAATGTACAACACACTCACCAGCATCTGCCCACTGCCTTGCTGTCACACCAGAGGGACCTACATAGATATGAGACAGTTTGTCAGTGGTGACAACTGTGGCATTGCTACTGTGGGTTTGCAATCTTACAGTAGAACAACAGTTTACATTCACAGGCCTACAGATTATGTTCCAAATGAAAAGTACTGCACAACAACAGGCTCCACATCTTCTAACTACACAGTACACATCTCACAAATGCATGATCTACCAATACAGGTAACAGTAGTCTACAGATATGCCATGTTACCTGGATGCTCCATGTGTTCTTGCTGGGTGGCTCCAACATCCATCATGGTAAATGTCTGCTGTTGCTGGGCAGGTGCCAGCAGGCTCAGGAGCAGCTCATCCACACTGGTGAGGGGGGATGGATGTTAACCCCACCATCTGTTGCAAGCTGTTGTCTCCGTACATCAGAAGCACGCTGACGGACATGTCTAAGTAGATCACTGCAGTGGTGGGGTACCTGCTCATATGTCCGGTTATGCAGGCCTACCTCATTTATCCTATGTACAACATCTCGCCACATTGCAGTTCGCTCCTGCTGGTCTTGGCTGGTTCTGGAGAATAGTAGGCTGTAGTGCTGAATCATACAGCTGGTAAGAATCTCATCCTCGGCACTACTGTAGCTAGGATTTTCTACGGTGTGCCATGATTCCTGGAAGACAAAGAAAAAATATGTATGAGCAGGCCATATGGCACATTTAACATTATACAGTACAGATATCACTGAACTGCCATATATAGCAACCTATTAGCTGACTGAGATTAAACACTTTCACTACCACTTATCAGTGCTCACCCCACAACTGCTTGAAAGTGCCTGGCACGCTCTATATAATAAACCATGTTCTACACAGCAACAAAATAAAATCACTATATAATACTATACAAGAGTACCTGGCACACTGTATGCAACATAATGCACCACCTAGCCACAGCAGATATAGATCAAGCCAATGCATAAAGAAATATGTCATCCATCGCAATGTTTATAAGGTCCATTTACAGTATTACCATTATACCACACAACTTGTTGATGGCAAATCAGTGGCCAAAATATGTGCACAATTTTGAATATGGGTGGCATACTGCTACAGTAAACTATAAATGTTGCTAGACACACAGTTATATGTTGTAACACACATATGACAGAGGACATGTTACAGGCATACCCACACACACATCAGACATAATTACAAAGGTATGGCAACCCAGATAAGCTTTACGTGTGTACCATACAGTACTGTGTGTCAGCACTTACAAAACCTTAAGCTTGAGGAATGTAATCTGTGATGTCTACAGGGACCACACAAAACAGTGGTTGCAAGCAATGTGGACATACACCATACTTTGCTGTTTAGGCCCAGAGCTTCAAGTAGTACTACAGTACATACAGGATTTGGATTCAACATCAGTACCAATCAATAAGCATACATGTAGTGCTTTAGCCTCCAATCACACACCCCAGTTAACACCAAGGGACTACATCAGACTGTATGCCATAGTGCTTTATCTGCCTAGCAACAGCATACACAGCTTTTGCTGGGATCAAAGCAAGGACCCATAATACCATGAAAGAAACAGTTTCCCACTAAGCTATCCCACAAATACACATCTTTGACATATTCACCAACACATTAACCATCACACTCAGTCAACTTTACATGGAATCTATTGCAACAAGTAGATGTGGGTTAGTATGAGTATATATGACTGTGTGTGTGTGTGTATAATATATATATATATATATATATATATATATATATATATATATATATATATACATATATACACATACATACATACATACATATACACATCCATTGGTGTACATATACATATAGGCACATATACAGTCCACATTTCATGGTGGGAATATCAATTGTGCAAAGGATGTGAGGTATACAGTAATGTAATAATATCGCACAGTCTTGTGAGAAATGCACTGAAAGTGTTCACAGCCCAGGTTGCTTTAGCAGGCCTCATTGGCAGCAACATTGCAAACTGAACAAAACACCCACAGTGTTTAACCACCACATGTCATATACCAGCACTGTATGCTGTCTTGTTTGTCACACACTAAAACCTACATACAAATATGAAAATAACAACCTTCACCAACATATACATGTCTACCCTTCACAAAAAGTTGCGATATGTCCCTTGCTCTATGCACATATACAGATTTTAATATATATGACACATATATATCTCTCCGTATGTGTGTGCCATACACACACAAGGTCCACACTGTTGTAAGTCCCTGGACCTCACAGCTGAACTGTTGGGCCTTGCTGCAACATGAACAGATGTCACATGTGAACACAGTAACATTAGAGGGGGTATATATAGCTCCAAATGCTAGATTAGCATACTAGCCTGGTACAGCAGTTGCCAATGCTAAGCTACACTTTAATATGACTATCATGCATGTGTTACTCTTTTACACCCATGTTTATATAAATGTTTGGGCTAATCCCCCAAACAGCCATTGGCCACACTACTGTACAGAATACAGATAACATGGATCAGATGTTTGACATTTAATGCTGAGCTACACATTTCACAGTTATGTCCCACTGCCCACAGGTACACACTGAATTGTCCATGGCAGTAGTTAAGCAGGACATCTGTGCATAGATACGTACTGCTGCCACATATGAATGGTTCACATTATGTAGAGTACTCTTCAAAAACATCTACTACATGCCAGTAAATACATATCTATTACATACCTTTCCTTTGTATGAGTTGGTATTATTTCTTTTTCTTTTTCCTTTTGCTTTTCACTGTCTCTCTCTCTCGGTCAGTCTCTGCAATAGAGTGATTGAGTTTGTTGGCAGCAATTACAGCCTGCTTATATAGGTATTTGCACATGTGCATGTGATGGCCTCTGCACCAATTGGTGGCCACCATTTGCTAATTGCATGCAGCCTGCTGTGTGGTAATTGCAGTAATCACTGTCATAGCAACCCAATGCTATAAATTGCTAACTCAGGTAGGCATGGCCCTTTCAGCTTTCCAAGATGGGGATCATGCTTGTTTGCTGTGGACATCGTTGTTTAAGGCAGAAGGTTGGTATAGTTCTAATATCTGAAGCCAGGGGTGTAGCCAGTGATTTAAATGTTGTACTCAGACCTGAATGTTGCTGCTTCCAGTACACACTTGTCAGTGTAGAATTGTACTCACCCCTCAAAATGCTAACCCAAGATACATGGGAGTATGTACCTTATTTTCTAATTGTACAATCAACTGCCATACAAAACTAGTTATTGAGATATATTCCTTTGGCACATTAATTATTTGTAAACTGCTATACTGTGAATATTAATTTACTCACTTCTGAACAGTTTGTGCTTTTTCAGTGTTGACATTAGCACAGGCTGCTTAAGAAAACTGGACAAATTTCAGTACTGAGTATGCCTACCTATATCCTTGGTAGACCCTGAACACACAGGTATATTCTACATTTGGGTAGGGGTGCAGAAGTACAGACAGCATTATGTATTATTGTGTGAATTTTATCTTGCTGGACTTAAAGGGTTGCTGTGTACCTGTTAGTTTATCAAGGCAAGTGGTCTGTCTGCGTAGCTCCCAACTGTGGACCTATCTGCATGGTAGCCAGAGGTTAGCCTGTTATTCTTTGTCTGTGCACCACACCGGTCTTTTTAGCACTGGAACAATGGCATTGTTACAGTTGGTTGCTACCAGTACATGGCTACATAATTTGGTATTTCAGTGTTGTACTCCTACATAAGGGTATGTTTCTGGAACTCCTTCCAAAGCTATTGTGTGTAACAGCAGAAAAGCTGATATGCCTGTGTGTTTCTCTCTCTGCCAGGCCTCTCAAACACTCAGGTACATATTTGAACAGACTCAGGGAAAAGTAGGTAAAAGTGAGGTACACCTTTAAAATATTAGTGCCATTAAGTTAAGATTGAGAAAACCAGAGCATATGGATTAATACACCTTTTCTGAAGTACAAGCAGCGTCTAACTCTTGCTTATTGCCATTATTCATTAAGTGTAATTCACCACCTTTCTGGCCAATGTCAGTACTTTTCAGAGGGATTCAGAGGGACACAGCTAAAATTTGTTTCAAAATCAGGAACATCCCTAAAAATTAGGCACAGTTGGGAGGCATGGCCTCTGCCCTAATCAGATATGCCAGTGTTTGTCCTGCTATGATACTGTGTGGGGGTTGTAAAGTGCTGCTACAACATGATTTCCTGCTAGAATGGCTGCTTCTCTTATCACAGTCATGTAATGCAATTCCACAACAACTGCTGGTAAAGATCCACAGAACAAGTTGTGTGTTATGGCATTCCTATTTTTCCTTTATATTCACTCACTCTGATACATGCTATATTTATTTCAGCACCAACTTGTTGTATATCTACCGTGGCTTAGTGGTACTTCATTTAGTGCAGTGTGTACAAGGTCCTGGGTTCAAGACTGACAAAGGTGCTTTATTTTGCTGCTGAGCAGAACAAGGGCCCTCAGATACAGAGTGGGTGGGAGGGTGGCATAATGGTTAAGATGTTTACCTTACAGACACAAGTTGCGCGGTTTGATTCTCACATGGGGTAACTGGCTAGGCTCAAAATGGCCCACAAGGGCAGTTAGATTCATAGATTAGTACTAGGCTATGAACCTATGACTAAGGCACTTTTAAGCAGTTGTGAGCGGGTTTGCGCGATGCTTAGCTAAGCGCACACTGGCGCACACTCATGCACACCGGCTAACTACTGCTTAAAAGTGCTTACTCCCGCTAACCCCCGCACTCATTTCTTTGAAAGAAAAGAAAATGGGGAGATAGGAAAGCGGTGAAAAAGGAGCACAAAGAGGGAAAGACAGTAGGGAAAACAGCTCGGGATGTGCAGGACAGGTGTAGGGAAGGTTCATAGCTGCCCATTTCTTTAACAGCAACAGCTGTGCATATGCAATAAATTTGGAGGGAAATATGAAACCTTCCATCCCTGAGAGAGGGGCGAGGACAACAAAGTATGTTGTACTGCCAATTAAATTACATTTTGTGTGTCCAGCGGACATGTGTGCAAAATGGGCAGCTATGTATGGGGCGTATTTTTTTTTGGGAGCAGATTGCCCTTTTTTTTTCAGGTGAGAGGGGAATGTGGGGTAGGGGAAGTAGGTATATTTGGGGGAGGTAGGTTGGGGAGGTAAACAGACAAGACATACACGATGCATACAGGGGCGGAATATGACACATGTAGTGGGTGAACACCATTGACGGGGAAGGATGTTTGGAAATCACAAGCCCATGAGCCCACAGATGGCAACAGTGGAACTGAGATCCACAGCCATGGGCAGTCACCACTGCACCTTCACAGCCGAGAGGGTGGCTGTGCTGGGGGCTGCGTAGGAGGGGCAGGCTCACCCATGAGTCGTGCCACTCGTGCCTCAAGCTGGCATAGAGGATCAGTGACAGAACGTTCAATCTCTCTACGCACCACAGCCCAGACCGTTCGGTGGGTGATAGGTGGCCCTCCTCCGCCCATGCTTGCACGGGGGGACGAGCCCCATCCCTGCAGCGCTTCCACCCGAAGGTGGCACAGGGCCAACAGAGGAGGAGGTCCCAGGCTAGGCACCGGACCTGCTGGTGCCAGGTGCCATCGCCAGCTGAGGTGAGACAGGTGGGTCCGCTGGGCCGGCCTTCCCATACATTCTATGTTTTGGAGGATTTAATGAAAATATGGGTTAGCAACAGTCAACAGCATTCCCAATTAGTTATAACAGCATGCAGAAGTATTCCCATTAACCCAACACACCAGAGTTCCAACAGTTGAACATCAAGCATAACACATGCATATATAGAACAGTGGACATTACAACAGCATGCAGGTTTAATTGATGGCAACAGGCCACCAATATTGTGGTATTTGAAGAGGGTACATGCATCGAAATAAATGCAGATATTTATAAACCAACAGGACATATGTCCCAACAAATGTTTTGAGATTAGACATACCCATTGAGGTGTGAAATTGCATTTTTTATGCACATACAGTAGGGTGGAAAAAGATAGTTCCATTAACAACTTATATATCCTTCTAGTTTACACTACATTCCTATTAACTGCAGTTATATGTCCCCTACATGTATTATTACACTACCCAATTGTCCTTAAATTGCGAAATGGGTTTTGCTTAGATCTTTATATACAGGAGCTGTATCTGACATACAAACTATCCGGGATGCAGATGCTACTGCTACATATTTTGTGAGTTGCTCAGACACACTACTGCTGAGATGGCACACTGACAGCTCTATTTTCCTATAATTATCTAGATATGTTCAGGTGAAATTATCAGTTATATGTTAACAGCTCCCTACATTTCTGGCAGCACAGTGACATTTCTGGGGAACACAATACCAAGCTTCTCATGTGCCAGATTAACCTGTACATGCTGGGAATGAACCAACACAGTTGAGGACTGTAAATATGCTTAGAAGCTACTGGCACTCCCTTCATCCACTTTATATGGGCCTACCAAAGTGTGGGTTGACCGCGCTTAATACAACAGTACTATTTCTATAATGCAAGAGTACAACGACGTATCAAAGAAAATGACACAGACACACTCCAGGAATTATACCTTTATTAAAGACTTAAAACACTTGTCTAGAGGCTCTCTCATTTATTTTATACAACAGTACATGCAGAATAATTACTAACCAGCCTGGTGGCGCAGCCTATCTGCATAGACTTGCTGGTTCACAGCGCGGACACCTGCAGCTGTGAAGTAAATTAAGTGATATTGAGACATACCTATCCATAGTCTAGACTAGAATAGCAATTCTTACATACTGAATTCCATGGCTACTTAGTAGTGGGGCATTTTCCATCTCACGAGCCTCCTGAATCCACTGGTCCAGTTGATCCCTCCTTGAGTCTCTTCAGGTCTGTGTGGTGGTGTCTGACCTGCTCATCAGTCCAAGGGACGGCTGTGGCACTGGTGAGTTCATGAGCTAGACTGCTACATGCTTCCACTTTGTATTGGGTGCCCTGGTACTGGCCCCGCAGGAGTCTATCCTCATGATTATGGACAAGGAGCCAAACCATTACTTTTGACTCTTCAATGCCCCAACGTTGCACATTGGACTGTCAGGATAGGACAGCACTACCAAATATTTTATCTTCTGTTGAATGGATTCTACATATAACATGTCATGTTCTGAATGTATCATGTAATGTCTTCCCTAAGTTGTTCATATTTACCTTTAAATCCTGTAATACGCTGTCAGTGTTAAAATGTTAACTTCCTGAATGTAAATATCTATCTTTGTGAACTTGTCAGTTTATGTACTTGGAGCTTTTCTCCCCCGGGCCTCCCCTGAAAATGGACTTGTGCCCTGTTGGACTTTCCTGGTTAACAAATGCAAAATAAATAAATAATAAATAGACAGACTCTCAGAGACCCACAAACTGAACCTATTGAACTTCAAATCACACTAAACAGAACTAACTGCCAATTTATAGAAGGTGTTCTTTAACAGGCTATGTCCTCTAAAGTTCATGCAAGGTTTCTAAACATGCTTCATGAACTCCATCATTCTGGGAGTCATTAATTATCCCTCAATAAACTGTAATACCTACACCTCCAATGTGGGATATTCCCAAAGGTTCTGAGGTATAATAAAAAAAGCTCAATGGATCAGTTTGTTACAAATCCTATTACAGGACATAATATTATCTGCCTAGTACTTACAAATATAGCTTCATCATGCACAAATCCCTTGTGATCTCCATCCTTGGGTATGTCAGACCATATGTTATTAATCTTCTCCCTCAAAGTCTGTAAACCCACTAAAACTGATAGATCAGAATTCATGGATTTCACAAGTACAAATCTCATCAAATTCTATGATGAAGTCTTGAAATTCACTTAAAGCAACATCACCCCAGAAACTTCTACAGCAGATAGGTTTGCAAAGGTCTTCTACATTGACTTAGATAAATGTATAGAACAGTCCTATTAAGTGCCAAATATAATGGGAAGTTTAAAGGCAAACTATTCTGGTGGTCCATCAACATAAATAAAATATACAATAAAAGGAAAAAGCTCACTGTGGCATACAGTTGATCAAAAGATTCCTAGATAAAGGAAAATATCAGAAATTGACTAAAAAAATGAAAAATGCTAACAAATAATCTAAAACAGCCTACAAACTCAGGTTACCATTTAAAGTCAAAAATTACAAATCCTTCTTTAGCTACAATAAGAAAAAAGAACCACCATCCAACATTGTACTGAACATATACAAAATAACACCATATACATGGACCCACTGCACATCACAAATATACTAGCAAGCGAATTCAGTGAGAGCTTCACTTCAGAGAGGACTATCCAAAAAGTACAGTTGTGTACAGTTACCATAAATGTAGATGTTTGAGTGTATTCACTGCTGCAGTCCTTACAAAATGGGTTATCCGGCTCCTGGTAGCCCACAGTCGGCCAGAATACCAAAGTCCTTGGTATATGACATCGGCTGCCCTCGGATTAGGCCTGACGTCAGGACGTCAGGTACAAAAGAAGGCAGCCGACACCATTTCCTCAGTTTTGCTTGCCTTAACTGTCAGGAGCCCCCCAAAAAAGGTTAAACCAGGAAAAGAAAATCCAGTCTGTGCCCTAGGAAAAAAGGGGGGATGGAAGGGGGAAAACCACGACTGCAACAGTGAATACACTCGAACATCTACATTTATGGTAAGTGTACACAACTGTACTATGTTCAGTGTGTTTCACTGTTGCAGTCCTTACAAAATGGGTTGATTCCCAAAGCCCAGGAAAAAAAAAGGGAGGAGGAAAGTACAGTTTTATACCTACCATAAATGTAGATGTTCGAGTGCTAATACAGCTGCAGTAATCACATATGGGTTCTCTGCCGTCAGGCGGTCCCTCGGTCGGCCGAATTCCAAAGTCTAGGTCCGGCGTTGGTTGTTGTCGCTCTCCCTCCTGACGTCAGTGTGGCAAGGGTATATACGACACAGCCGATGACATTTTCTTCAGTCTTTCTTGCCCCAGATGTCAGGTGCCCCCAGAAGGAAGGCAATACATAAATTATATTTATATACATGCAATGCAATATAATCAAAAATCAGTAGTTGCCAGCAAATATACCATAGAAGGATAACCCAATCAGGTTGTATGAAGAGGGGTTAGGCCCTATGCCTTTACCAAGAGGGGAAGGAGGGAGGGAAACCTGTACTGCAGCTGCATTAGCACTCAAACATCTACATTTATGGTAGGTACAAAACTGTACAATGTTCATCGTGCATACAGCTGCAGTAATCACATATGGGTAGAATCCCAAAGCTACGCACAGGGTGGTAGGCACTAGGTGGAACTGGGTTGAGCCAGAATGCCCTGCAACACAGCAGTGGCAAAGCCTGCTCTAGTTTTGGAGTATAAAGGCAGATGGTAGTGTTTTGTGAAGGTATGCACAGAACTCCAAGTGGCTGCCTCCAAAATATTTTTGGTAGGAACTCCTCTGAGGAAGGCTGTAGAGGTAGCTGTGGCCCTGGTGGAGTGGGATCTGATGCCTGTAGGGACAGATTTTCCATGATAGGAGTAACAAAACCGTATGCAGTGGCCTATCCATTTTGAAATTGTCTGTTTGGTAACTGGCTTCCCTTGAGCCCCTACAGCATAGGACACAAAAAGTTGTTCTGATTTCCTGAAAGGCTTTGTTCGGTCCAAATAATAACGCAGCTGCCTATGGATGTCTAAGGAGTGTAACAGCCTTTCCCCTTTGTTTTGAGGATTGGGGTAAAAGGTAGGTAAGTGTATGGCTTGGTTTAAAGCTACCCTGGATACCACTTTAGGCATAAATGACGGGTTGGTTCGAAGGGAAACTCTGTCCTGATGGAAGATGAGAAAGGGCTGCACAGCCATGAGGGCTTGTAGTTCCGAAACCCTACGAGCTGAGGTAATGGCCAGAAGGAAAGCTGTTTTCCAGGACAAATATTGCAAGTCTGTTGAGGCAGCTGGTTCAAAGGGAGGCAATGTTAATTTTTCTAGAATGTAATTAATATCCCAGGCTGGCACTGGTTGTTTCCTTGGTGGTCTTATATTCTTAGCCCCTCTGAGGAACTGTCTTATGAGTGGGTGAGAGAATAAGGGTGGATCTGTGTTGAATTCTGCAGAAATGGCTGAGGCATGGATTTTTATGGAGGAAAATGAAAGTCCACTGTTCAGCAGCTCAGCTAGATACTGTAATACCTGAGGCAAATTCAGTTTTCTAGGGTCCTGGCCTTTTTTCTCATTCCAAGAGCAAAACTGTTTCCATTTTGCGGAGTAAGCCTTTCTAGTAGATGGCCTTCTGGCCTCCAAAATGACATCCTGCACCTCCTTGGACGGTAGAGTCTGTTGTGGTGTTAAGGAATTTTCCATGCAGCGAGGTTGAGTGTTTTCAGCTGACTGTGAAGAGTTTTGTAGCTGTGCCGAGTCAGCAGAAGAGGCATTAGAGGTAGGTGCCAGGGAGGAGTATGTGTTAGGCTCCTCAGGAGTGGGTACCAGTGATGTCTTGGCCAGTCTGGAGCAATTAGTATCATTTTCAGTCTGTCTGCTCTTGCTTTCAAGAGCACCTTGGGCAGAAGAGATAGAGGTGGGAAAGCGTAAACTGTCCATGCTGTCCAACTGAATGAAAGGGCGTCCACTCTCCAGGCCTTTGGATGAAAGATCCTTGAACAAAACTTTTCCAATTGATGATTCCTGTGGGAGGCGAAGAGATCTATGTCTGGCCTCCCCCACGCTTGGATTATCTTTGTAAACACTTGAGAATGCAACTTCCATTCGTGTGGATCTATCATATTTCTGCTTAGATGGTCTGCCAGCATGTTTTCCAAACCTGGCAAGTACTGTGCTTGAAGTTCGATTTGCCATTCCAGAGCCAAGTTCCAAAGTGTCATGGCTAGTCTGCACAGGGGGTATGAATGTGTTCCTCCTTGTTTGTTTATGTACCACATTACTGTGGTGTTGTCTGTTCTTATCAATAATTGTCCTGGATGTAGGAGGTCCTTGAAAGCTGTAATTGCATTTATCACTGCTAGCATTTCTTTTTGATTGATGTGAAGGTGCTTTTCCTTTTGGGACCATTTGCCCTGAATGCACCTGTCTGTCATGTGCGCCCCCCAGGCGTAATCTGAGGCATCTGTTGTGATGACTTGATTTGCTTGAGGCTTGCAGAATGGGAGACCTGTGTTTGTTTGACATGCTTGGGCCCACCATAGAAATTCCTTTTGCAAACATGGAATTATTGGTATTATTGTTTCCAAACTGTAGCTGTGTTGAGACCATAGTTTTTTTAGGTACCATTGAAGTTTCCTCATATGCAACTTTGCACATGGGATTAAAAGAATGCAAGACGCCATGAAGCCCAGAGCCTGCAGGATTTTCCTTGCAGTAAGCCTGGTACAATTTGCTAGTATTTTGAAGCACTGAGTTAGTTGCCCCTGTTTTTCTGGCGTAAGATAGGCCATCTGTGTGTGTGTGTCCAAGATGGCACCCAAGAAAGTTATTTTCTGAGATGGTGTTAGCCTGGATTTCTCTTTGTTGATTGTGTATCCCAGAGAATTCAGTAACCGTGTTGCATAAGCCAGATGCTCCAGAAGTATGTCCTTGCTGTCCGCTTGGATCAGGCAGTTGTCCAAATAAGGGTAAATTTGTATCCCTTGAAGTCTGCAGTAGGCAATTACTGATGCCAGGCATTTTGTGAATACTCTGGGCGCAGTAGATAAGCCAAAGGGCAATGCAGAGAACTGATAGTGGATTAAACCTGCAAGAAATCTGAGGTATCTTCTGCAGCTTTGTCTGATTGGGACATGCAGGTATGCCTCCTTGAGGTCCAATGTTACCAGCCAAAACTCCTTGCCCAGTATGGGAAGCAGCTGCTGTAATGTTAGCATCTTGAATTCTGGTACGAGTAAGAATGTGTTTAGGATGGATAAGTCCAAAATGGGTCTCCAGTCGGTTCCTTTCCTTGGTACCAGAAACAGCCTGGAATAAAAACCTTGGCCTTGTTCTTGAGTAGGTACATCTTGAATAGCTTTCATATCTATGAGCTTTGAAATTTGTAGTTGTGCCTCTGCCCTTTGATTGTGTGGCAGGTTTGGCATGCCTCTCATTTTTGGAAGAGTGTGAAAATGAAATCTGTAGCCTCTGTTTATAACGTCCAGGATCCATTTGTCTGTTGTGACAATATGCCAATTTCTTGTAAATAATGCCAGCTTTCCTCCCAAGGGTGCTGCCAGCTGAGACTTGCTTGGCATGGAAAGGAGGAAGTCATTGGGTTTGTTTCCTGTGTTGTTGTGCACTGTCTTCGCCACCTCTTGGTGCTGGAGTTTGCCATTGCCTGCCTCTATATGATCCTTGTGATTGTCCTCTGCCCCTTGTGCGCTTGTATCTACCTCTTTGGGGTTTGTCCGTGGCTGGAAAGGACCAGTTTTTAGAAGGCCAATTTCTGCTAAAACGTGGTGGTTGAACCTGTAGAAAAGCTTTGACAGTTTGCATAGATTTGGCTTTTTCTTCCATTTTCCGTAGTATCTCCTCAGCATTAGTACCAAATAGCACATCCTTTTGTAAAGGAGCATCTAGTAGTTTAGCTTTCACATGATCAGGCAAGATTTGTTCCCTAAGCCATGCATGTCTACGAATGACTGATCCTGTAACAGCAGCTCTACTTGAGGCCTCTAGGGCATCATAGCCACATTGTAAGGTGCATTTACCCACTTGTTCTGCACCATGCACCATATCCTGCAACTCATTCATATCTGGTTGTTCAGGTTGAGACATTTTATTTCTTAATTGTGATAACAGAAACTGCTGATATTTAAGCATATGAAACTGACAATTTAAGGCCCTCATGGCTAGGGTGGCCGAGGTATATACCTTTTTTCCCCACCTTTCTAAGGATCTTGATTCTCTTTCGGAAGGCAGTGGATTCTTAGCAGTAGAGGCCTTCATTCCCTTGGGGCCTTGAGTAATGGTTTCAGGGTCAGCATTATGGCTTTTGTAAAGAAATTGGTGAGAGCTAGGAACTCTGTAGTACCTATCAGGCTTGACTGGGGCAGGAGGCAGGGAATCCAGATTAAGGCAAGCCTCCAAATAAACATCATCAAGAATGTCCAAGACAGGAGATATCGCCAGAGGTCTGTGTTGAGGTAACAAAAGAAATTCCCTAAGTCTTTTCTTGGAATCAGAAAAGTCTTGGCCTTCCCAATGGAAGTGTTCCCTCAAGGTGTGCAAGGTTTCTCCAAAAGAAAAATCCTCAGGAGGAGATACAGAAGGAATGGACTGCTCTGCATCAGAATCTTCAAAAGGGGAGTAAGAGTGTTCCTCTACATCAGAATGTTCTGAAAAAATGCAGCCCTGATCAGAAGAGGGAGAATCTTCCTCCACTCTGGGTCTCTTGTCTGGAGGGGGTTGGGAACCCCTGATAAGAGTAATTAAATCCTCAGCCATTTTAAGCATCTGGTTTTTAGGCATGGGGCCTGGAGATGGGCCCTGTGCAACAGGCCTCTTGGGATGCCTGGCTGATTTGGACTTAGTAAAGGCCTTAATGGAAAAGGAAGATGAGGGTCTAAAGACACCATGGGTGGAAGTGGACCTGTCCACATTCGGAGGCTCAACGCTCACAGTGGCTTCGGTGGTTGTAGCCTGGGTGTGGGCCGAGGTACCTGCGGTCTCGGTTACAGGAGACAGTCAAAGAAGTGTCGGTAGTCAGGGACTGCATAGGCGTCTTGCTGAGAACCGGACCACGTGTAGCCGGTTTTGGCGTGGTGTCGGTCCTTGTTCTTGCGTTTTTTGGACAAAACGGTAGTCGGAGTCTCCGATTACATTTTATAATCAAAGGCTATACCAAAAAAGTGTTGTGCGAACTCCGCCCGATGCTTAATAGTGCGTTTATTGAAAGTCGCGCAAAAGCGACAGCCCGAGACGTCGTGGTCTGGGCCTAAACAAGGTATGCAGAGGGAATGGAAATCCTTATGCGGTATTTGCTTCCCACAAGAAATACAATTGTTAACTTTTTCTGACATTGGTCTGAGGCAAGAAAAGTTTCCCCAACGGGGTACTTAGCTTTAATGAAGACTTCGGTTTCCAATTTTTCGTAAATTCAGGAGCTGGTCGACCGGCACTTGCGAACTGCTTCTGCTTTGGGCACCGCGCGGCAAAAAAGACTAAGAAAATGGCGTCGGCTGTGTCTTATATACCCTGCCGCACTGACGTCAGGAGGGAGAGCGACAACAACCGACGCCGGACCTAGACTTTGGAATTCGGCCGACCGAGGTACCGCCTGACGGCAGAGAACCCATATGTGATTACTGCAGCTGTATGCACGATGAACATCACCCACTATTTAAGAGTTGGTAAGGATGCCCTGCAACACTGCAGTGGCAAAACCAGCCCTGGACTTAGAAAACAAGGGTAAATTGTAATGTTTAGTGAAAGTGTGGACAGAAGTCCATGTAGCTGCTTCCAGTATGTCCCTAGTAGGTACACCTCTTAAAAAAGCTGTTGAGGTACAGGCTGCCCTAGTAGAATGGGTCCTCATACTCTGAGGAGGAACCTTGACATGCTGTAAGTAACAAAAGTGAATACAATGAGCAATCCACTTAGAAATGGTCTGTTTTGAAATAGCTTTGCCCTGCGCTCCAGGAGCAAGACTGATCAACAACTTATCCAACTTTCGAAAAGATTTAGTCCTGTTCCAGGCAAAATCTAAGCTGTCTGTGCACATCCAGGGAATGCAGTAACCTTTCTTCTTTATTCTGAGGATTAAGAAAAAAAGTGGGCAGGTGGATAGACTGGTTAAGAGTCAGGCTAGAAACCACCTTAGGCATAAAGGAGGGAGTAGTTCGAAGAGAAACCCGATCCACATGGAAGATGACAAAAGGCTCTACTGCCATTAAGGACTGCAGCTCAGAAACTCTTCTAGCTGAAGTAATAGCCAAAAGAAAGGCAGTTTTCCAGGAGAGAAGCTTCAGGTCTGCTAAGGCAGCTGGTTCAAAAGGAGGCAGAGTAAGTTTCTCAAATACAAAATTGAGATCCCAAGCAGGAGTAGGTGCCCTTCTGGGAGGCTTTAAATTGCTAGCTCCCTAAGGAACTGCTTCATCAAGGGATGAGAAAATGGGATCCTCAAAGGAACAATGAGCATGGATTTTGGATTTTGATAAAAGAAAAGGAAAGTCCACCATTAAGAAAGCCTGCCAGATAGTCAAGAATAAGAGGAAGAGTAGGTTGAAAAGCGTCTTCCCCTCTAGTCTGCATCCAAATGGAGAATCTTTTCCACTTATCTGCTTAAGATTTCCTAGTGCTAGGCCTCCTGAAGGACCTCGACCACTTGTTGGGAAAGGTTTAAATTATGCGCCAAGCTGCCAAATGTAGAGTCTGAAGATAAGGATGCAGAATCCCCCCCCCCCAAACCAAGAGATATGTTATCAGGGAAGATGCCATGGCCGAGACTGTGAAGTAGTGGATACCAATGTTGTCTGGCCAGTCTGGAGCTAAGATTATGGCCCTGGGTTTTTTGTCCCTTATCTTTAACAGCACTATGGGAGGAAGAGGCAGAGGAGGGAATGCATAGATTGAGAGCTGTGTCCAGGGGAAGGACAGAGCATCCACTTTCCAAGCTTTGCTGTGATGATCCCTGGTGCATAAAGTTGGAAGAAGGTGGTTGGTTGGAGAGAAGAGATCCACCTGGGGAGTGCCCCAATGCTGAATGATGTGACAGAAGATGGTGTTGTTTAGTTGCCACTCATGAGGATCCAGGACCTGCCTGCTCAACTGGTCTGCCAAGGTGTTGAGCCTTCCTGGAAGAAACTGGGCTATCAGATGAATGCCCATGGAAGCTGCTATGGACCATAGTATCATGCTTTGTCTGCACAGGGGGTAAGAGTGTGTCCCTCCCCGCTTGTTGATGTACTACATGATTTCTGGTCAGGACATACAGCACCACAGAGTACCAGGAGAGAGAAGATGTTTGAAAGCCATTAAGGCCTGCTGGACCGCCATCAATTCCTTCAGATTTGTGTGTAAATGAACCTGTTGAGACTTCCAAGTCCCCTGAATGCATCTGCCCTGTAGATGTGCTCCCCAAGCACAGTCCGAGGCATTTGTGGTGAGTCTGGCTGGCAGGAGGTGGACAGAAAGGCAGGCCTTTGTTCCGTGCACAGGCCATCACCCACCAAAGGAACTCTGTCTGCAGGCAGGGAATCAGAGGAAGTATCAAGTCTAAATCTCGAGTGTGTTGACACCAAAGGTTTTTGAAGTACCACTGTATTTTCCTCATATGCAGTCTGGCATATGGAATCATCACAATACATGAAGCCATGAATCCCAGGGCTTGCAGGAATTGCCTTGCAGAGAGCTGGGTCATGTTTGCCAAATTTTTGAAGTAATCTGAAAGATCCATTTGTTTCTCTTGAGGAAGGAATACCATCTGGTTGGTTGTGTTCAGGCTCGCTCCCAGGAATACAATCTCCCTGGTGGGTACCGATTTCTACTTCTTTTCATTGATGGTGTAAGCCCAAAGAGGTGAGAAGGTTCTTTACAAAGTCCAAATCCTTTAGAAGTTGCTCTGGAAGTTTGCCTGAATAAGACAATCGTCCAAGTAAGGGTAAATTTGAATGTTTCTTTGCCTGCAAAAAGCAATGACTGGAGTCAGGCATTTGGTAAAAACACTGGGAGCAGTAGATAAGCCAAAGGGCAGTGCAGAGAATTGGAAGTGCTTATTCCCTCCCTGAAGTGAAGGAACTGCCTACAGCTTTCCCTTATTGGGATGTGTAGATAAGATTCTTTGAGATCCAAAGTCACCAGCCAGGAATCCTCGGCCAGCATTGGCAGCAACTGCTGAAGAATGAGCATTCTGAATTTGAGAATAACCAGAAAAGTGTTTAGAATGGGCAAATCCAGAATAGGGCGCCAGGTGCCCCCTTTTCTGGGAACCAGAAAAAGCCTTGAGTAGAAACCCTGGCCTATCTGAAGTGCAGGAACTGGCTCTATTGCTCCCAGGTTTAGTAAAGACGAAACTTGTTTTTCTGCTTCTGTCCTATGATTTGGGGGGATATCTGGGTATCCTTGGTGGATAGGGAAGGTGTGAAAGGAGAACTTGTAGCCTTGGGATACTATTTTGAGCACCCATTTGTCATCTGTGATGGTGAACCAGACATTTGCAAACATGGCTGACCTTCCCCCCAAAGGAAACCCTGGGTCCGCAGAGGCAGGCAGGGGAAGGCCGGAGTCATTGGGAATGCTTAATTTGGGAAGTTTGCTTAGAACTCCCCGATTTTGAAGAGGAAGCCTGCCAGTGCTTAGCCTTTTGAGGGGTGGAAGTCTGTCCCCTAGAAGACCTGTAACCCCTAGACCTAGTACGACTCGGTTTACTAGGGTCAGGAAAAGTTAAATTCTTAGAAGGGTAATGTCTACTAAAACGAGGAGGATGAACTTGCAGAAAGTCCTTAACCGTCTGCATAGATTTGGCCTTATCCTCCAACCTTTTCAACACTTCTTCTGCTTTGCTACCAAAATGACTGTCGTTCTGCAAAGGCACATCCAGTAATTTAGACTTGACAGGTTCAGAAAGGGGCTGTTCCCAGAGCCAAGCATGTCTTCTAATGACAGAACCAGTGGCTGCTGCCCTGCAAGAAGCCTCCAAAGTGTCAAAACAACAATGTAGAGAATGTTTAGTGACAAGATTGACAGAATTCAATAAATCATGCATGTCCTTACTCTCCATCAGGGAAGGAACACCAGCAATTTTAGCCTTAATAGCCTCAAAAGTATGCTGCTGATACTTAAGCATATGAAAAAGACAATTAACAGACCTAATAGCCAAGGTGGAAGAGGTATAAACCTTCTTACCCCATCTGTCCAGGACCCTAGATTCCCTGTCAGAAGGAAAAGGATTTTTAGCAACCGTGGCTTTAGCGCCCTTAGGGCCTGGAGAAATAATCTCTGGATCAGCAGTAGGATTCTTGAAAAGGAACTGATGAGAATCAGGAACTCTATAATACCCGGCAGGCTTTCTGGAAGCAGGAGGAACAGAATTAGGTGTCAAAGAATTCTCCATGAAAACATCAACAACTTCCAAAATCGGAAGGATAGCCAAAGGCTTATGCTGTGGCAAATCCAAGAATTCCCTAATCCATTTCTTGAGACTGAGGATAGTCCTGAATTTCCCATTTGAATGCTCCCTAAGAGTATTCAGAGCAGCTCCAAAAGAAAAATCTTCTGGAGGGGAGGCAGAAGGGATGGAGTCTTCTGCATCAGAATCCTCAAAACTACAAAAAAGTGGAGAGTTTCCCTCTTCATCAGCAGAGTTGCTGGAAACCTCAGAGTCTGAGGCAGAGAAAGCTTCTGGGGACAATTCCCTAATCCTTTTAGAAGGAGGTGGCTGAGAACCATTGATAAGGGTCAAAAGATCACTAGCCATTTTAGCCATCTGAGCCTGAGGCATTTGAGGGAAGGCCGACACCTGCTTAGGAGTAGATTTTCGACAGGATGGTCTGCTAGAAAGCCGGAGGGACTCGGGAGGCCTAGCCACAGCAGAAGTCTGAACCAAGGTCGTCGGTCTGGACCTGGTTTCCGGGCGGAGAAAAGGCCTCAGAAGCCGGCGCCTGCTTAGCGGCTTCGGATCCATCAGAGGCGTCGACTGGCAGAAGGCGAAGTGGAAGCCTGCGGTATGGAGGACTCAGAAAAGGTCTCTGCAGATGCCTGCTTTTGAACATCCGCGGACTGCAGGGACAAAGAAAGCACCTCACTGACAACCGCTTGGCCGACAACCAACTCAACAGGGACGTAGTCAGCTAATCTGACCCTAAGCCTGTCACGGCCCTTATCCTTGCACTTCTTAGGAACATCTGAAGTCGGGAGACCAGAAGATGCCATACCGGCTAACTTAGGCCAAACTCCGAAATGTTGTTGTCTTTTGGCTTTTCCCGGATAGGGGTCGCCACAGCAGAACTCCGGTCCACTAATGAATGGCAGTAGATTTTCACGAACGCCGAGGTGCCAGCTCGACGTTCAACCTTCAATGAAGACACTCCCATTTACGCATGTCTTTCGAATACCCACCCAACCGCGGGGAGGACATGCAGACTCCACACAGAAGGCACTCCCCACACTCCAGCCGAGAATCGAATGGGAGAACCTCTTGCTGTGAGAAATGCTTGAACAAAATCCTAGCTCTACAGTGTATGGTATGCGGGTTGAAAGAAGCACAGAAAACACAATTAGGGACGTCATGCTCAAGGCCCAAACAAGTAATACAACAGGAGTGAAAATCATGGTGTGGAATCTGTTTTCCACAGGCAAGACAGTTATTAACTTTCTCTGACATTCGTTAAAACAAGAAAAGAGGGTCCCCAATGGGGTACTTATCTGAGGATGTCTTCAACTAAGCAGTCAGAATACAAAAAGAAGGTAATCAGCTGACTGGCACTCGTGCAAAATGTTTCTGGCTCCACAGCAAGAAAGACTGGAGGAAATGGTGTCGGCTGCCTTCTTTTGTACCTGACATCAGGCCTAATCCGAGGGCAGTCAACATCATATATCAAGGACTTTGGTATTCTGGCCAAATGTGGGCTACCGGGAGCCATTTTGTAAGGACTGCAACAATGAAACACGAACATCATCTTATCCTTGAATCTAGCATCTTTTCAGCACTAAAGAACATGTACAGAAAGTGCTGTCAAGGGCCATAAACTGTGTGTGTTTTAAGACTTTTTGCCCCCTCTGCTTGCTGTTGTATTCCCTTTTCAGCCAGTCAGGACTAGAGCCAGTGGTTGACCAAGAGGGGTCATCATTACAGCAACCATCAAGAGTGGTTTCAGTTTTTAGTAAGCCTTACCTTAAGCCCACTCAGTAACAACCAATGGGTGAGGAGTGCAAGATACATAAGATCTGCCCTGCCCTTCATTTCTGCAAGGGACTGAAATCAAGGATGACGCACACACCCCCACAGGAGGTACCATGTTGTGGTTTCATCAGTTTCCACCAGGAAATTCCAACCAAAGTACATGTAGTCCCTAGGCATGCTCAACCTCCCTCATAACAGCTATGCTTATCTTCCTCCCCTGCCTGTACTGCCAGGCTCCCAAGAGGCTAAACAAGCTCATATCTTCCTTATTCAGGTCTCAATTCCTCTATTCTACCAGTAAAGCCACAAGATGAATTATATAAACAGCCATAAACAATGGTGCTGCTCGACTTCCATGCAAGTTTTTATTGGGGAGGGGGGGGTTGCAAGCAACAAGTAAGGGGCATATGCTGTGAGCAAAATGGAAAGAGGAATGGCTGCAGTAGAGGCATGTTAACTTTATGGATATGATTATTGTTTTCTGCAGTTAGACTATGGGTACCACAAATGCAACAATTTTAAATATTGGTTGTACTTTCAGATATTTAAAGTTTAGTACTAAATAATAGTACTAAATAATCACAGTTTACCACTGTAGGGGTGGTTTCAGTGATTAGTCAATGCCAGCCAAAGGTAAATCTGCACTACCCCCAATCCACACAGGATGAATTCTTATATGCAATGGCATTATTAAAAAAATATATTTAATTACTGCTTTTTAAAATAATTCTACTGTGTGTTGGAAGTTTTGTGTGGTTTTTTTTGCTGGAATACAGTAAATGTGCACATGCACTGCCAAGTACTGACAGTTGTATGAAGCTGTAACAGGACTCTGATTATATATATATATATATATATATATATAAAAATATTTTACAGAATTGTTTTATGACACATTTTAATAGTTTGATTCAATTTTAAGTTCAATATGCTTTTCAGTCGGCAAGACATTTTTAGAAAATGAATTATTTTTAATGATAAGAATGTATTTTAGAATTTCCTTATATGGTGATTTTCCTGTTAGGAAAGGTTCACAGGAAGTCATGTGATGACTCTGGAAGTATTTAATTTGAATGAACTTCCAGCAAGGTTGTTTGCCTTGAGAAAGCTCGCATGTGGTCGAGTGAAAGCGCTTGGAAGATATTGTGGATTTTTACTTTGCCTGGTTACATTAAAGGATCTTTTTGGAGACCTAGCAGCTGTTTGATTTCTTCATCTGCTTATTTTGAAAGCCTTTGTTTACGTGCTTTCGGGTCCTGTGGTGCCACGTGATTTACATTCTTGGTTTGATTTTGCTTTTAGTTTTGGTGTTTTTTGGAGACTCTGATCCTACTTTGTCCAGTAAGTCATATTTGCCCTGTAGGATAGTGGCTGCAGGTAACATTTCTCTTGGTAGTCCTACTCTGGGCATACAAACAGAAACTACAAAAATACCTCTGCAGTCTGGAAAAGTTAGCATATTTGTTTCTTTAAAACTACCCTGCCTTGGTTAGCTAAAAATGACAGCTGTAACCCTTATTTTTAATCTGTGTTGGAGAACGGGGAGCACCTTGATGATGAATCTTGTTAATACAGCTAGTTCAAATTCTGCCAATTTTTGAAAGTTGCAAGATGCACTGTATGAGACACAGCTACTTCAGTGATCTGCACTTGTCTACTGCATGAAGACAGTCAAATATAATCTGAAGTTTGACCGATTGTGTGGCCACCTGCTAAGATTTCTGATGTAGGCTACTAAAACACTGCAGTAAATATTAATTTGCCATAACACTTGTTTATCATGTTTTCAGAACACTTATCTCATGGAGCCAAAACTCACGTTTAGACTAAGCCCTTGAAGCTTGGTAACAATGGGAGGATATATGTAAGTCTTCCAAATATGCAACAAAATCTAGAAGATTTAGGATTTTTGCTCAGAAATGTTTACATAGATATTTTATACCCCAAGTAGACTCCAGAGAAGTTTTCCTCAGGTACACAACAAATGTTGGAGTTGTGACGGGAAAAAAAAGTGGTAACTGGGAACATATTTTCCGTAAGTGGGGTGAGTTGGCAGACTTTAATGATTCCCTGTGGGATGCCCTGTTGGAGATACTGGGTGGTCAGATTGGTGTGATGAGAGGATTTTTCTAAGCTGTGAAACTGAATCGGAATTGCCTATACATGGTAAGTGTCAAAGGAAAAACAACTTCAGAAAGATCAACACACGGCAGGTTCAGGTTAAGGCACTTTAATCTTGCAGCAAGGAGACAAAAACGTGCTAATACAGAGTTTGTCTAACTAGAACCAGGAAGTGAAGCTATTCTTATACATTTCTTACAAGACATTGCTTACTAAGCTGACGTAATAAATCACAAGTTCTTTCAATATTATTTCATAGCAGCTGTTTGTCCGTGATTTTCTGCTGGCATATCAAGTTTACAAAAAAAACTTTCTAAGAAAAACAATGTGGCCTTGATGACCACCGGTCAGATACAACTTCTCACTATGCAATGTTACCATTCAAGGTACTATGGCTAATTTGAGCACAAAGCAAGTACAGATTATAGTTCATTTCTTCAAGCAGTCTTGTTTAACTGTGTCTGTCTTTTCTGCAGCTGTGCATGTTCTCATAACACGAACACAGCTGATTGTTCAAGTTCAGTAACATTATAGAAAACAGTATTGTTCTATTCATTATTTTCCTGACCTAGCAAATAATCACCTGCTTCTCAGTAAATTTCCAAAAGGCATAAACATGAATTTTGCTGTGCTAGCAAATACTAGGTCAGAGAGCATCTTGCAGTTTCAGAAAGCATACTGCAGTTTGAAAAGCATCTTGTAATTTCATACAGAATTAAGCTGTACATAAAATAGAATGAAATGTGTTAACCCTTTTAGCTTCTAATAAGCACTAAACATAAACATTAATACATATTTTTCTAACACTTCCCCCGTTAATACTTTTTATTCCATTTTCAAAAGCATAAACAGTTTGCTTCATCTCCTAACCTCTTTCTGTTCAGAATTTGTAGTTGAGAGAGTCATTCAGTTTAGACTTATGAAAGTGTTTCATTTTTCAACAGTTCTTCAATTTCAGTACTTTGATACAAAGTTTCAGAAACTAACAAGTCTATAAAATCTTTGATTAATCTTTTCATGCAGGGAATACCACAACAAACACACACTCTTAACAGGAGTAATCCCACACAAATGGCAATCAGGATGTTCATTAGGATGCTACCCCACCCCCCAAACAAATTCTGGAAAAAATACGTCAGTGGGTTTGGGCCTGGTTTGGTCATGACCGACACTTGCTGAATCACCTCAAGATGGTCATTTATCTCATGCTGGTTGTCAGGAATATACGAACAGCACTACTCTTTTATTAAAGCGCACGTACCACCTTTCGCCGCTAGGGTAAAGTCAAGAGCCATGTGGTTTTGAAGCACCACAGTTCTCATAGCATTCAGTTAATCAGTTACTAATTCAAGAGCAGAAAAAGTTGCAATGCTCTTTACTTCGAGAAGTTTGGACAGTTTTCTCAGCTCCCAAATCGATTTCACTGCGCCATATGCAGGGGCTATACCTGCTCATGATATAATAGTGTCACTCAAGTCCATGTGTGTCAGTTTATCTTTGTTTTTTCATGGAGTTATGGTTTCTCCAGCCTGCTTCAATTTGTCCCATTGGATTCTCAGGTCTCTTGATTGGATTTCCAGGTTTCTTGGTGACCTCTCTGACATTTTGAATTCTTCCCTGAGGCAAAACTGCAGTGTGTCGTATGGCCGGAACCAGGAAACCCAAAAAACAACTGCCGGACCAATTCTCAGATAACCATTTGTATGCCTTTTCCCCACACACAAAATAACAATTCTCTACTTTAGTATTAATATATACTTGCCCTGCATGAAACATTTTCTTATCAATGATAGATAGTTGTTTAAAAAGACCAGGATTACGTTGTACTTCATCAACCGTTTTGTGCATTGATTCAAAGTATGAGTCATAGTTTGAATCACAAATATAACCTGCATTACTAGCTTTGATATAACATTTGTAAGGAACAGTCACATTACAATTGCTCCAACCCACCTGAACAGTATCATTTTTGTAAAAACATACAATTCCCTTTTGTGCAACAGGCAGGTACAATGCTATTTTGTCTTGTGATTTCACAGCCGTAGTATCAAAAATCAAATTTTCCCAGGTCTCATTGACCCCTAGGGGGACAGCAGTCATCAACAATCCCCCGTATGCTGTTGGTATAGCTGTGCAAATCCAGCAATTCGAAACATTAAAAGTTTCAGCATACACATATTTAATTGCTTGGTAAGTGTTAAAGTTCGGATGCCAGTCTATGAGTAATGCATCTCATTTATTCAGTTCAGCTCATGTGGCTGGAAAAAGGAAAGGCCACAGCAAAAAGATTAATGTTATCAGTATAGTCAACAGAATGATCATGCAATTCTTTTGAGGTTGTTCTGTATTTCTATTTGCTCCATATCCGGTCATTTTGTTCTTGTGTAACAGTAACAAGTTTTTTGTCCAGTTCAAAGTTTTTAACCAATTTACAGTGTGTCAGATGAATCCAGGATGCTCGCTCTGTGATCTTGACTGGAGTGGGTGTTGACAGTAGCACTTGGTACGGCCCTTCCCACTTCAGTGATGTCATATTCTTCCTCTTGATGACTTCCACCCAGACCCACGTGCCTGGGACTACTGCTGCTTCCGATGGTCTGGTTTGTTCTTTATCTGAAACAGAATTTAACTGCAAAAGTTGTTTATTACTTTAAAGTCATCTCATGTATTCTGCGAATGAACTGTCAGCCTCCTGGTCTGCAGGCATGAGAGGTTTCCATTGAGGTATATAGTATGCCCTCCCAAATAATTTTTTAAAAGGAGTTAACCCCTTTGCATTCGGAACAGTTCTCATGCTCAACAGTGCCAGAGGCAGGCAGTGCACCCAGTTCTTTTGTGTCTCACTAATTAATTTCCTAAGTTTGTTTTTCAAAACCCCATTATGCCTCTCTACTAGTCCTGCGTATTGTGGGTGGTATGCACAATGGTTCTTTAAGGAAATTCCGAAATATCGGCTCAACTGTTGTATAGTTTGATTTACAAAGTGTGTGGCATTGTCAATGTAGATCTTTTCTGGTATGCCAAATCTAGGAATAATTTCTTTAACAAGGACTTTTGCAACAGTAGCTGCATCTGGATTTTTGGTTGGAAAAGCTTCCACCCATTAGGAAGACATATCTATAATAAGACAATACTTCTTATTTTCGCATTTACTCAGTTCTATGAAATCCATACAGATAGTATGGAACGGGTACGGTGGTGTTGGGAAACTCCCTTGCTTAGGCTTTAATGCCCCTTGTGCATGATGCTCGTTACAAACATGGCATGCTGCACAAAAATTTTTTGTGTAGTTTGTAAACCCATATGCTGTGAACACTCGGTTCACTAACTGTACCATCCCCCCTGTTGAGACATGGCACTGCCCATGGCTCAACAAAGCTGCATATTTAAACAAATTAGACTGCAAGATCGGTTTTCCTTCATTGGAGATGTACAGCCCTTTCTCAAGAATTGCTCCTCGCTTTATCCATTTCTGTTTTTCTACTTTCGTAGTAAGTGTCTGCAGGGTTTTCAACATTTCTAAATCTAAAATCTCAGAAGGTTGTAATTCCTCACTCAAAAGAAACACTTCTGAAGCTGAAGCTGCCTGCTTTGCAGCCGTATCAGCTCTCGCATTACCTTTTGAAATCCTATCCTGTTGCTTGGTATGAGCTACACATTTACAAATAGCTACTTTCTGAGGTAACTGAATAGATTCTAACAAATCTAAAATAAACTGCGCATGATTAATCGGTTTACCAGTAGATGTTATCATTCCTCTATTCTTCCACTGTTGTGCAAAAACATGTACAGTAGAAAAAGCGTACTGGCTGTCAGTAAAAATGTTCACACATTTACCCTTTGCCAAGGTACATGCCCTTGTCATGGCAATCAATTTTGCTGCTTGTGCAGATAAGTTGTGTGGTAAAGACTTTGCTTCTAAAATCTCAGTATCAGAAACTAGTGCATACCCCCACTAGGTTCTGCCCTGTAGGACCCCTTCTGCATGAGCCGTCCATGTAATATGTCACCTCGGCATCATCCAAGGGAACATCCGTTAGATCTTTTCTAGGCAATGTCTTTTGCTCAATCTCCTGCAGGCAGCTGTGTGGTGTGCCATCCGCAGGGGTCAGGAGCAAGGTAGACGGATTTAAAGATGTACATCATTCAATTGTCATATGAGGTTGGCTCAAGAGTATAGTCATAAAGGAAAGATGTCTAGCAGGAGAAAGATATGCTACTTTTTCTTGCAGTAAAATAAATGCGACTGCATGAGGCACTCTCAATGCGAGAGGGTGGAACAACACTACTGAGGCCGAAGCCTGTACTGCCATTGCAGCTACAGCTACTGCTTGTACACAGTGGGTCAGGGATCGTGTCACTGGGTCCAGCTGTGATGAATAGTAAGCTATGGGGCGTTGCTTATCCCCATGTTGCTGTGTTAACACTGATGTCATATAACCTTGCTTACAATCTACAGTTTGGAAAAAACGTTTATGATAGTTTGGTAATCCTAAAACTAATGAGGATGCTATCAATTGTTTTAGTTTGCAGAAAGCTGATTCTGCTTCTGGTGTCCATTGCAATAAATCTTGTGCTGCCATAGGCTTCTTGTATATCAAGTTGGTCAGTGGAGCAGATTCCAAGGCATAGTTTGGAATCCAACTCCGACAGAAAGTTATACGCAGGAAGGACATCATTTCCTTCTTGGTAGTCGGTTTGGGTGCTTGTAAAATTGCTATTTTCCTATCTTCTTCTAATGTTCTGCCTTCTTTGGATAGTACATATCCCAGGTATTTAACCTGCTTTCTCCAAAGCTGCAACTTGTTTTTGTTATAGTAATGCTATGGTATCTTCTCTGCATTCTCGCTGAGTGGGGGCTGCCAGCAGGATGCCGTCTACATAAACTAAAATCTGACTGCCTCTTGGTGGGCTAAATCCCACCAAGTTGCTTGCCATCTCTTGTGCGAATATTGTTGGGCTTTCATAATACCCCTGTGGTAGTCGCGTGTATGTATACCTTTTCCCCTGAAATGTGAATGCAAACCAATGTTGGCTGTCAGGGTGTATCGGTATCGAAAAGAACACATTGCTAATATCTACCACAGAAAAATACTTCTGTTGAGCGTTCAAATCATTCAATAAGGTGTGTGGATCTGGCACCGTAGGTGCTCTAGGTATTACTGCGTCATTTACAGCTTTTAAATCCTGGACCATACGCCATTCTCCATTTGCTTTCCTGACAGGAAATAAGGGTGTGTTACATGGTGAATCAGGAGATTCTACCAGTACTCCTTCCTTAAGTAAAGCTGCTATTATAGGTTTGATTCCTACTTCTGCATCTTTCCTTAAGGGATACTGTTTCTTTTGTGGTCTAAATGCTGACTTTGGCGTGATAATAACTGGTCCTGCTGTACGCATTAGTCCTACATCTGATTTCCCTGTTGACCAGAGTTTTTTCTTCCTCTTCTAGTAAGAGTGCTAATCAGCTGTCCTCGCTAGACTGCAAGTGTACAGCTGGGTGTGTCTGTGTTATCCAATTTAACTTCTGCTTCTGTACTCCCGTTCTGACAATTTTAACTCTGTCTGTTTTTCCCACTTTGTGGCTTTTTCTCCTAGGTCTGCCCATTTCACATTCTTGTCCTTAGTTAAACTAACATGTGGTAATAGATTAGATTTATAGAGTGCAAAGAATTCCTGGGGCAGTGAACAGCTAACTACACTGTTCCCTTCTGTGTCCCAGTACAGATTACGTAATACTAATCTGCTTGCATGGTTTTTGAACAGTTCTTGCTCATATTCCTTATCAGGTCCTGGTGTGCTACAATAATACAGAGTACAGTGCAACAAATACTGTTTATCAGTGTCAAGGGAGAGGGACGTACTGATGGCTACGTTCATCAGTTCTTCGGTTACTGCCCCTGGACCAGTCGTGACCAAGTCCTGGCTGTACCAATAAAATGTTTCGCCCTCCGGTCGCACCACAAAAGTATCCATCTGTCGCTGTGCTTCCATACCCTGCATAGTAGGAACTACTGCTATGCCAAATATCTGCATAAGATCTCTGCCCAAAAGGTTTACTGGGCATTTTGCAGAAACAACAATTTTGCTTTTCTGTGTCATCCCTGAAACAGGGTCAGTTATTGCTATGTTATGGGAGAGTGGCTCCCGATACAGCTGTCCATTAGCTGCTTTCACTAATATGTAATCAAGTGATTCTGAATTTTCTGGTAGTTTGGAAGGATGTATCAGAGTCCGTGAAGCCCCTGAGTCACACAGGAATTTAACTTCCCTCCCCTCTACCAGAAGTGTAACTTCCGGTTTTGTGTCTGCTAAAATAGAGCTCTAGGCTCAATAATGCTAAGTCTAAAATTTCACTTTCTTCACCATCTGCGATTTCTTGCACTTCCTCTATTTCTTCTATCACATTCTCTACTCCCTCTATCACATTTGGTTTTGTCTTTTCTCTGTTACTCCCTTCCAGTGATTCTTGACTATCATATAGTCAGTCCTCACCCTCCTTATCTTCCATGGCTACCTTCTTGTTTTGAATGCAATCTCTTGCTAAATGTCCCTTTTTTTCGCACTTAAAACATTCACCCCTTTTCTTTCTCTCTTCAAACTCCTCTGATCGTTTATCAGATTGTTTGTTTCCCTGGGCATTTTTTTTGTCCTTTTTTCCGGACTGTACTACATAAACTTCTGCTCCATCTTCTACAGAAAATACTTGGGCTTTCTTTTTCTTTTTACTGTTAAGATGCCTTTCGGCATATCTAGCATATTCAAGTAGTGACTGTAATCTACTTGTACGGTAGTCTACCATGTGTTTTGTAATAAAGCTGCTTATAGGCAAAATACTGCCTTTCAAAAATGCATTCTTTAGCTGCTGCTCATATGGGGAATCATGTGTTTGGTCTTCAGGTACCTGCATTCCACAATGGTTATTAAAACTTTCTAATAATCTAGCATAATATCTGTCAACAGTTTCACCTTCTTGTTGGATGCATTGATTAATGCAAGTCCAGTCTGCCCTTGGCTTCCACTTTTCAGAGATTCGGTCTGTTAGACCTTTCACTCAGTTATCAAGTTCCGCGTTGATATGTGGGAGTGGCTTGTGTTCTGCGTCACGGGGATTCCAGTTGCCACTGATCATATGCCAATCTGGACCTATGATTTGTCTAACTACTTTTTCTACTTCTTCTCCATTTAAATGATAGCTTAACCTCATGCCCTGCAAGTCTTCTAAGAATTTTCTAAAATTAACTTTTGGATGGGGAATTCCTTCTGTGGCTTTCTGGATGTCTTCCGGTGTCCACTGTCTATATACTAGGAGAGTCGGGTCCTGCCCTTCCTGTCCTGCTTGAGGATTTGGTACTTCTATGAGCGGACATATCTCTTCTTCACTCATAGCTCATGAATTTTTGTTTATTTGATATAACTCAGTATCCCCTCTTAAGTTAGGTGTTCGAAACCTAGTCTCGATGGGATCTCTGACATACGGTCTTGGCTTCGTGGAGACAGCTGGTAATAGTGGAGGTGGACCAGCTTGTCCACTCGCTTCATATTCTGGTGCGGGGGGCGGAGGGGCTGATGCTATTACCAAATTATTGTCTTCTTTATCTAAAAACAGTTTTTGAATTATTACTTTTTTGTTCCCTACGGTTTGCTTCCTCAAGCCACCTGTGTGCCTGAGGAATGCCTAATTGACACTGCTTTTTTACCTGACCTTTTGCATCGGTTTTAAGCTGTTTGACAAGTTTAATAAGCGAGGATTTTTCTAATTTGCCATCAAATTCATATTTATTAACCCATTTTGTATAGTACCTAACATTGTCGGCACGCTGTACTTGCATATATTTTGCATCTTCAGTTAACAGTGGATCTTGGGAACTTTTTGTGCACTTATTACCCATATTGTTCCGACTGTTAGAATGTTACGTAACCCTTCTTATTTTCACGTGGTACCACGATTTTTCTTTTTCACAGTTTATCTAGAATAACTGTCTTACCTATTCTGCTTCCCTGATCTATGACAAGACTGCAATCTTCCTGTCCCTGACTTGTATAAAACAAATCTCCTGACAGATGATTCAAATCAAGTCCCTGATCTAAAACAGAAAAAAGGTAAATCTCACCTTACCTGAGCCTTTGTGCTTGATCACCAGGTTCAATGGAAAACCGTTAACTCGTCCTCCAGTTGCAGATCAGAAAAGTGGCTGGCCTCTTTTGAACGACAATTCAGTCGGAGGTCTTTCAGAGCAGAAGAACCGATGTGGTCTCTTCCCCGTATGGTTTCATGCCACCTGGCCCATCTGACCTGAGGCGAAGTGAGAGTTTCCGGTCCAAAGGACCAATCTGTCAAAGGTAAAACAACTTCAAAAAGATAAACACATGGCAGGTTCAAGTTAAGGCACTTTAATCTTGCAGCAAGGAGACAAAAAAAGCTAATACAGAGTTTGTCTAACTAGAATCAGGAAGTGAAGCTATTCTTATACATTTCTTACAAGACATTGCCTACTAAGCCGACGTAATAAATCACAAGTTCTTTCAATATTACTTCATAGCAGCTGTTTGTCCATGATTTTCTGCTGGCATATCAAGTTTACAAAAAAAAAACTTCCTTAGAAAAACAACGTGGTCTTGATGACCACCGGTCAGATACAACTTCTCACTATGCAATGTTACCATTCAAGGTACTATGGGTAATTCAAGCACAAAGCAAGTACAGATTATAGTTCATTTCTTCAAGCAGTCTTTGTTTAACTATATCTGTCTTTTCTGCAGCTATGCATGTTCTCATAACACGAACAGAGCTGATTGTTCAAGTTCAGTAACATTATAGAAAACAGTATTGTTCTATTCATTATTTTCCTGACCTAGCAGATAATCACCTGCTTCTCAGTAAATTTCCAAAAGGCATAAACATGAATTTTGCTGTGCTAGCAAATACTAGGTCAGAGAGCATCTTGCAGTTTCAGAAAGCATACTGCAGTTTGAAAAGCATCTTGTAATTTCATACAGAATTAAGCTGTACATAAAATAGAATGAAATGTGTTAACCCTTTTAGCTTCTAATAAGCACTAAACATATGCATTAATATAGCAATAACCCATGCCTGGGTGTGGGTAATGCTGGATTTACCCACGGTTGGCGTGGTTTGGTCCCGAGGGCAAAGCCCAAGGGACCAAACAAAGCCAACCGTGGTAAATAGCATTATCCACACCCAGGCGTTATTGCTATTATATATGACATTATTTAAGAAAAGAAACTATTACTTTTCTTAAATAATGGCATAGTATAATGCCTGTTTACTGCCCTTCCGCAGATGTCTGGCATCCGCGGCAGTTCTGATGTACTGCGCGCCTGCGCAGTACATCAGAGTTGAGCAAAAGCAACGGAGAAAGCAAGATCTCCGTTGCTTTTTTACTGTTGTGCTATGTTAAATGGGTTTAACATAGCGAGACAGTTTTAAAATAAGCAACAGAGATGTCCGTTGCTTATTTTAAAACTGTCTCGCTATGTTAAACCCATTTAACATAGCGAACAGAAAAAGCAACGGAGATCTTGCTTTCTCCGTTGCTTTTTTTTTTTAAATCTGTCTCGCTATGTTAAATGGGTTTAGCATAGCGAGACAGTTTTAAAATAAGCAACGGAGATCTCCGTTGCTTATTTTAAAGCTGTCTCGCTATGTTAAACCCATTTAACATAGCGAGACAGTGTTTTAAAAGTAGAGTTATACTAATGGAAAAAAGTCCGGGCGACCGGACCTTTTTCCATTAGTATAACTCGATTTACAATGTGCATGCTGGCCAATCAGCGTGCACGTTTTGGGGGGTCATGGTATAATACATATTTTTCTAACAGTAAGGCTTTGCTGTGTCTAATTATGGTGGCTGCCAAAAAGCAATTACTAGAAAATGGATAGCAAAATCTACACCAACTACATTAGAAGTAGAATACAGTAACAGAGATAAAACAACTTGAACTGAGATTGTTAGAAAAGGGTAGGAGCAAACTACATAGAAAAAAAATCGGAATTGTGGGAACAATATATATACAGTGGAGGAATGAGGTTTTAAAAAAGGCAGGCCTTATGAACTATGTAATATTTGAAAAGGATTGGGTAGATAAGTGACGTATAATGTTTGCAACTGGGAGTGTATCAGTATGGTTTGTGATGTAAAATGCTTGCAACTAGGATTGTGTCAGTGTGGCTTGTTTTTATTTATATAAATGTAGGATTACTTATGTTGTACATGATGGTTTAACAAAAATGTTTCTTGTTTAAAAAAGGGGACAGGAATTGAATAATTTATGTAATGTTGCTTAGGTTACAGGATATATAGCAATATATGTGAAGTATAATATTTTCGTATTGTTAATACAGTTTGATTACTTTTGAATGAATGTAAATTTGCCTATGTCACAAGTGATAATTCAATAAAAGTGTTAAAAAAGCCCTTGAAGTTTGGTAAGGCATGAAGTAGTTATATTAACTTTTCTCCTTGTCTTCCTCTGTTAAACTATGAATGGTAAAAAATAAGTTGTACTTTACTTCACATAGCAATTTAATTTGTATGGAAAATTCCTGGTTAACTGCAGGATCACAGATTGATATTGTTCAACTGGTGTATACATTTTACAATGCAACTCGGGTCCTACTGTATATTATACTTGACAATCGGCATACTCGTACAGTCTAACTAGTAGAATTCTTGAACAACCGAAATGCTTATTCATCACAAGCATGGCTGATGCCGTTATACAGAAAAAAATGCACTGAAACTGTAAATCGTGTGGATCTTACGAGTTTTCAAAAGTAAGGCCAACAAATTACCTCTAAACATATGTATTAATGTAACAATAAAAGCAATATATGCAAGCAAAATCATTCAGCAGCATGTTTAAGAATCTGCAAAAGGACAACTATCAAAATTATTATTCTTTATGTTGTATTTTATTTAAAAATATACTTACATTAGCATCCTTCAATATGAGACTTATATTCTCTTATTTTAGGAAGCCATCTTGGGTTTGACACACTTTATGTTTTTATGTCACTATATTAACCAAACATTAGCTGGGGGTAAAGACTTGACTAAAGCAATTAAACCCGATCATTCAACAAATGTAGTAGATAAAACTATAACCTTTGTACTGAACCTCTAAAAAAATAAACCACCACACACTGCCTACTTCTACAAGGCATACACCAGCAATAGGTGTTCTTTATACTTGCAGCAGATGCATGTTATATACTGCACCAGTTTCTCTTAAACTTTATAACTTCCCAAGTTTATCCTTGCAGCAGATGGATGTTATATACTGCACCGGTTTCTCTTAAACTTTATAATTTCCCAAGAACAGTCTTTTTTTGTTTATAAGGATTATGGGGTTTCTAGCCCTTTTTGCAAAGTATACATGGTTATTTATAAAGATTATAATTATAAAGATTTACATGATGCTGTAGTGAGTTCAAGTGCGAAACAATCTAAAATAATTGCACTATGTACATCCAATAAACATACTTAAATCAGTTACCTACTCTTCATGTGGGTCTCTAGCATGACTGTAAAATGATGGGCATCATGCTCTGTGGGATAACCTTAGGTTTCTATATTTTTTTCAACACTGGTCACTTTAATCATCCAATCAGACTCCTCAGATTTCACAGTTCACACAACAGTTTTGACTGATGCAAAAATCCTTTCTGGAAGTGAAGTACAAGCTCTGAAATTCCTAAATACATATTAAGGAGACCGGTTTTCATTTTCCCTCCCTGACTTAAAAATTCCCTGAAAAAATTACTCATACTCTAGAAACTGATAAGCACCGTAAAACTAACCACTACCTGTTTATGATTACTACATTATAATTGCAAATGTACATTTAAATATTATTAAAAAGATAAATGCAGCAATCCCATTAATTTTGCAAACTGCTATGCCACTGATAATGCCTCACTGTACTGCAAGAGTTATTTATTTTGTTTGTTTGTTTACCGGGTAATGTCCAACTGGGCATGAGGCCCATTTTCAACGGAGACCCAGGGAGAAAAGCTCCATACATACAAATAGACAGTATTAAGCAATCAAACTGAACATGTATTAATCAACAATGTACAAAGCAAGTCAGTAAAGAAATTGTTATACAACAATAATTGCATCAGAGAAGGGGATATTATTGCTTATACTGAGTATAAGGAAACAAGGTGGATTGTTCTCTTACGAGCAGATCGAGGCAGTGGCCTTAATGAAAGGGCTTCCATTAAGCCAGTTTTGAAGAAAAGAAGACTTCGTAAATGAAGTCTTTGATGGTTTTTATTTTCAGTTTTTTTGTCGAGTTTACAGTTTGTGAATGTGTTTTGGTTTAAAGTGATTTTTAGAATGTAGATTGTAAGGATGTATTGTGTAACGTCCTTATTTTTAACTTTGTTCTTTATTACTCTGTATCTCTCTACTGTGACTTTAAGCATTGATTATTTAATTGATTTATTAGATGAGATGGTTTTGTATAAAAGATAGGTTAGGTCTACTGTTTGTAAAGGTCTGATGAAGCTCCAATGCGAAAGCGCTTACCCGTTTTTGTGCTGGAATAATTAGCAAATAACTAACAAATAAATTAACAAATTTAACAAAAAATGGCACGGTTAGTGTTAAAACTGGCCACATGAGTTAATAGTGAGAACAGTGTGATACAGTAATTGCAAGATAGAGAAATGCAGTCTACATAACAGTTAAAGACAAAGCAGTAAATGTGTATACATTGCTAACTGAAACGGAGTGTAGAATCAAGATAGCCTTCAACAGTTAACAGTTATAGCTGTGAGAATGAGCTAGTTTAGGGTAATGTAAGGTAGTAGTAGGTAGCTTAACCGGGAGTATGGCAGGTGCAGAGCCAGTGTTTTGCTAGATGTTCCTTAAGGAGGTTTTTAAACTGATGAATGCCTGAGTTTTTAGCCATAGGTTGAGGAAGAGTGTTCCACGGTTTGGCAATTTTATGGGAAAAAAGGACAGTGCCCTGTGTGTTGTGGGCTTGGGTAATTTTTAACAATAGTTTAGTTGAGGATCTTAGAGTTCTAGGATTGCTGTTGGGTTGGACTAGATTGGTGAGTGCCGGGCAGTTGTTAGGTTTGTGAATTATATTGTGGGCTATGGACAGTTGGAGTTTAGAGTGTGTGTTAGAAGGTTTGGTAGTTCTAACTATTTAAGTTGGGAGAGTACAGAGCAGTGGTGGCTTCTGTAAGGGTGGCCTGTGGCAAACTTGGCGATTTTGTTGTAGCATGATTCTAGATTAATTAGGTCAGATTTACGAATGTTTGTAAATACTTGGGAGCCATAGAGGAGGGTGGAGAGTAGACACCTAGAGGTTAGGCTTGGCTGGTGGGATCTATTTTGGTTCCATTTGTGGAAAGGATAGAAAGTGGAGTCAGACATGTTCTGGGTTTATTGTAATTGAAGACAATTAACTTGGTTCCATCTGAAGACATAGAATAAAAACACTTCTAAACCAGAATGATTTAATGCAGAAAACATACCTCTTAACTGTCCAGATTTTCAAAGACTGTCTAGATCTTCCCTCTTTTTTTGGTCTGTTTCTCATAAAATTTATCAATTTCTACCTCATCGGTGCAGATTGAATTCACTAAATGAAAGACATTTGAATTTTAGACTTCATATCCTTTAGAAAATACAACTTAACAGAAAACCATTTATTCTAGCAACTTTCTAAGTTTATTAGTGCAGTATTTAAAAACTGTCCCTATTTTTGGTCTTGTCTAGATTTCTTGTGCTAAGATGTATGGTTGGTATTATTGTATAATGTGGGAGTAATGTTCCCTCTTGCAAAGGAAAAACGCAAAGTCTGGATTACATAAATGTCAGAAAATAGTGCAGGGAGTTCAGTTTATTAGCTTAACGGAGACATTATGGCATAATGTGGCACTGACTGTTCTCTGATAATTACAACACATACATGCAAGGTAAGGAAAGAGGCTCAAGGACAAATGCTTTCCTGCACCTAGGTATGCAAGTATCGCATTACCAACTAATACCCTCATGTACCTTAATGCACTTACAGAATGGATTTGTCTTATTTTTTTTTTGGGGGGGGGCTTGTAAAAATGGTTGGTTGATATATTGTTACAATATGAACAAAACGGTATTAGCTTCATTTATAATTAACAGTGACATTTTCGACAATTATAAAGCAAATTCTACAAAAAAGTTACATAAGTAAGTAAGTACCTTTGCAAAACTTGCATTATATAAAGGATTATGATCAGGTCTCCCCAATCATAAACCATTTATAGTGCATGCGGTGCAGTGATTACACACTGATTTCCAGAAAGACATATCAGATAAACACTTCTATAGCCCAATCTTAACAAATGCTAAGCACCTCCACTTCACTTGTTAAGATCTGGTATCACACTAGGCAGTTAAACCTGCCAGGAATGATAAGTAAATGATAGCAGCAGAATAAAAAAAAAACAGATTTGTTTGTGCCTGTTTGTGCTGGTAATGTGTCACTGACTTTTCTAACATGACAGAATCTCTTACATGGACTTTGACAACACTCACTAAGTGCTTGATGGCTTAGAAAGCTGGCAAGAGAGTATTTTTTTATGCAACTAGTAATACATGGGGCAGATAAAGCTCAGGTCTTCGATCATAAACTTTTATTATGTGTTCTCAACATGGATGTCAAGATTCACTTTTCGAGCGAATTTCTTGGCATCCATGTTAATAAGCCGGTTATGATTGCTGACCCACTCATAATCCTCTATATTATGCATTTGAGGTAAGGATGCCAAAAAATTCAAATTGAAAGCAAAGCTTGATAGGTGTATATTGGCGTCCTCATGTTAAGAACATTTATTAAGGGTTATAAGTGAGATCCAGCCAAATGTCTTTGTAGTGCATGGAGCTTTATCTGCTCCACGTACTACCATTTATACATAAATAAATAAAAGACAGAGAGAGAAAATGCTGATGCTTGAAGTGTTTTACTTGCTTTGAAAGCCGATGCAGCAGTTATGCTGCTGTTTATGTGACAGCGCTGTCAACATTTTTGATTAGGAATTCTGGGCAAATGCAAAAATAATGCGGGGGCAAAGGATCAAAATTGGGAACAGGTTTCTAAATATTGCTCTAATTCACTTAAAAAGTTAACAGAACAGCATGTTTTCCCTGGTGTTGAGAAACAAATGGGGTAGTAGACTGACAGAGGGTCTGAAAGTCAAAGGGCAGGGTGGCCAAAACGGCTAAAAAAAACAAAACACATGAGACCGTTCAAGCTGTTTTATCACCACTTCTACCACTACTGACTGAAAATATATTTCCACTCCATCAGCAGTATCGGTCATTTTCACGGCTATACTGCTGGCAGTTTATTTAAACATCTGTAGTTAGTAGTCACCACATTCTAATTTACTGCAGCAGTAGTAACCAATATAATTAAATAACATTAAAGAACTAAAGCAGAAACATTTGTAATGTAAACACCATGTTATTCAGCCCAAACAACTGCAAAATAAATGAGAGATTTTTTTGTCCATTGTCAGTTTGACAACGAAAAACAAGAAAATCAAATGTTCATGTTTAACAAAGGTGAATAAAACAGAATAAGATAACAGACATTGCAACAAATGTTAATTTTACTCAGCACACCACTCTCTGTAAAATGCTGCATTTCACATGTAAAAGTATTCAATTTTTTTGTTGAGGATCATCAAAGATATAAAAGCCATTCTTTCTTATCAAACTAATGTGAATATGAATTGTGAAATGCATTGTATTTTTTAGAAAAATGGAATATAATAAAATAAATATTTTTGCACATCTTGTACTTGCTATACTTCCATGGATATGTTATTTTCTTACAAAGCCAGAAAAAAATCCATTCATCCCAACTACAATAAGTCGGGTAAATAGAATATGATGGATATGGTGATAGATCTGTAATGTTTTGTAAAGCAAGAACAAATAACATGTTTGGGGACTTTTGGCTTTGTCAGTTGTTCCAGAATATATTCTCAAACCCAACAGCACCTCAATCTACATAACATTTGATAAAACTAAAAAAAATGCTCTGGAGTAATTATTTTAAGGGAGACATACGCAGTAATGAAACACCCTACTCTGATGGCTCAGATACATCTCACTAGTAAGGCAGCATAAAACTATCTCAAAAATAAACATTTGTATAGGATGGAATTTGTTAAGAGCACACCAAATGCACATAGCATCAGACAGAAAAAAATCACAAAGAGCAAGGAAAACAAAAAAGTGATGGTGTTGTTTTCTCTCAATTAGAGGAATACGAGAGTTTACAAGCACACAGATTTACAATTGAATAGTTAAGCAATCAAATTCAAAATGAAGTCAGTGTATGAATTTCTGAAGAAATACAGTGCCGTCTCAGTGGCCAGCTACACAAGTTATTTTGCAACCTAGTCATTGGGCATTAACCCCTTTGCCCTAAAATGCCTTTCAGGAAAGGAAAAAAAAACTTCCCTATGGGAAAGTTTGTCTCTGATGACCTTATCTGTAGAATCATTTCCCTAAAACTACACTATAAAACATCTCATGTATTTCACACATCTACTCTGAATATACAGAAAATACCTATTCTTTCTCTCTCTCTCTCTCTATATATATATATATTTAGATCTGCTTCTAAACTTCGAAATCCCATATAATCAAAACTGATTTTCACGAGAAGAAAATCTTGAAATCATGAATTCCCGAAAGGTGAATTTTTCCCAGGGTAAGTAAACAGTTGCCCAAAATTAAACAACAAAAAAAACACACTACAGTAAATGAAACCCACCTAGGTGGGGGGCTATGCACCCCACACACCCCTAACTATATATACCAACTCTGGGATCACACTATAGTGGAGAAAAGGGCATGTTGGGCAAGTGTTTACTTACCCTGGGAAACATTCGCCATTTGGGAAAACAACATTTTGTTATTTTTGTCTTGCAGAAATCAGTTTTCATCATATGGGATTTCGAGCTTCAGAAGGGCATTCCTATACATACATACATACATATATTTTTTATATATATATACACACATACATACACACACACACACACATTTATACCCACACATACATATATGAACAAACAGATTAGTGGCATGGCACCCAAGAGGATAAATGCACACATTTATTAAAACAAACACAAGATGAGTGATTTTTCCCTAATAACACATGGACTTCATCTGATAAATACTTGTGTTTGAACAGCATAATTATATTAAAAAAAACTCATCTTGTGTTTGTTTTAATAAGCATGCAGATCTGTCTCATTGGGTGCTGTGTTTCCAATCTGCTTGTTCATTATTTTGTGTTTGGAATGGGGCTTTGGGTTGGACTTTTAATGATCTGAATTTATATATCTATCTATATTGTATGTGTGTGTGTGTGTATATATATATATATATATATATATATATATATATATATATATATATATATATAAAATATATATATGTACAAGTCTCACATATTTCAAAAGGTCTCTTTTCACAAAAGTTTTCAATGAATGGAAATGTTGTTTAATGTAGGTATTACTGACTGCTATTTTAACCAAACGTTGTAGTTGTTAAATAGAGTAAGATGTACTGTGGCAGGTAAATATGGGGTTTTACCTTTAATTCCAAAACTTTGGGGTATACTAAAAGTTTTACCATTAAGGGTTAGAAGGGTGTGTGTGTGAGTGTTTGTGGGTCAGGGCTAGAAGAAGGGCTAATTAAGGAAACAGATTTGGTGTAGTGAGAGTGCTTGCGTGTTGGGATTAGGTAAAGGGCTAGGTAAGGGAATACATTTAGTGCTTTGGTAATCCTTGTAGGTTAGGGTTAGAGTGTTGTGGAAATCCTTGCAAGTTACAGATAGATTTAGGGTTAAACAAGGGTATAGATTTAATGTTTATGAATGTGTGTATTTTTTCTGAGCTAACATGTGTAGTGGTATTATTACAGAAAAGCTTTTTTTAAGGTATGGTGTAGGACTGGTTTAGCATGCATTAATAAGGTGCTGCGTGTATCTCCAAAAATTAAATGTTATGATGTTATTTTCTAAGCTGGGTCTACAAAGTGCACTAGCCCATTAGCAAGTCAAATAAGTAGAGCCTCAGACTTATGTCAGACATAACAGGTACATTATTAAAAATCAAACTTCCTGTTTTTTTCAGATAATGGCGGCTATCAAAACATATCTTTCTTCCAAACATTTTTCTTTTTTTTTCCCCACATGTTTTTCTCTCTCATTTGCTTGCTAACCATTAAACTTCCACTAACATACTTGAGCCCATTTGTTCCCTGGGGGGGGGGTCCTCAGCACTGCTAGGACAAGTGCCATTCAGAAAGGCCATAACTCAGGCAGTCTTCAAGGAGCTTGTGTTCTCATAAGCATCCCAGCAATGTCAGCATCCCTGAGTGTGCACTCTCATGTACTTGTTAAGATAGGCTACCATCAGACAGTGGCTTGCTGAGCCAATATCCACCCTAGGACAGCCACTGCAATGCTACCCTTCCTCTGAGGGACTGTGGGTATGTACAGTCTCCTCCTCCCTGTCTCCTCCCCAGAATGGAAATGTCCATCCTCCCCTACCAATGCAGTAAACTGTCGAGTCACTAGTTGAACTCAGTTTGCCTACACCATAGTAAGGGCTTTATTTCTCTACACCACGGCCCTGGCTTTTCTCCAAAATGTTTAATGCACCTTTAAAGAACACCTTTTTTCAAAACCTTTCAATTTTCTGTAATCTTTTCATCCAAAATTTCCTGTTACCGCCATTATCTCATTTTAGCATACTTTTTCTTCACTTTTTTAATGTACTCTCACTATATCCCAATAAAAAATAGTAAAAGATACGTCCTCCAGTGACTACCAACCTTCCCCAAAGTTTTCTAACACATAGAACACACACAGTGCATGCTCCAGTAATTTCAAACGCAGAGTGCATTAATAATGCAATAATCTTGGCACACTGAGTCAACATATTGGCTAACAGGATTCTACTAAAATTAAACCCGATTTCTGTAAACTGGAAATCCAGGCCAAGTCATGTACTAATGTACCCCCCCCCCATACATGTTAAGATACAATGCCACCCACCTTCTAACTGCAATACAAAAACAATCTACTGCTGATACTGAAATCATTACTATTAACTTCCACTGCAGAAAAAGTCAAGACAAACAGACAATAACAAAAAATTAACAAGGCACTATACATCACCTTACCTTATGAGAATTAAATGTTAATGCCCTTGAAGTAGAAAATATCCTTAACTGTTTAGTGACTCTCAGAGAACTCCACGCCCAACGGGTAAAAAGCATACCTGCACAATGTTTAATAAAGTTTGTTAAAGGGTTTTTGCATCAGAAAATGATGTCAGTATATCAATTGCATGAATAAACATAAAGGTCACTATAGCAGCTGTGGTCAAACATATGAATTGAACTAAACTAAACTAAAAAAAAAAAAGAAATCCTCCCCTCAACATTTCCAAACAATTTCAAATGCACACTTTAAGATAAGGTTTCATTCAAATGTATTTTTTAGACAAAAATACAGTATTCTCTTTGTAAAAGTCTAAAAATGTAGCCATATTAAGGCAGGCTTTCACAGTTTTCATACAGTTTCATTGAATGGACTTTTAGTTGGTGAAAATAACCTTCTGTCAAGAATACTGATAAGAACAGAACAGAATGTGCAGTATATTGAGTACAAACACATTTTGTTTGTATGGTACAAGGCTTGAGAATCAAGGTTAAAGAGGCATGTAAAAATTTACAGAGATTTGGTACTATTAGGAGATACTTCAGACACAGTTGGTAAAGTTAGTTCATTTGGACTGACATGCAGAAAGTCACTGTAGTGCAGTCCTCAGAAGTTTGATACAGACACCCGGGAATGAGTGAAGAAGTCAGGTCAAATATCCAGCATTTCAGAATATTAATGGTATAATCCAGGAAGATAGAAATATGAGTGAAGAAGCTACAGACATATCAAAATATGAGTGCAGAAGCTACAGACATAATTATCAGCACTGTTACACTCGGAGTACAGAATTTATGAACAGTATAATGAGTGCAGAAGCTAAGGACATTAAGATTTGATTGAGGGCGGAGCCTAGATGGCCAACTGAGAACAGTGAATTTCGAGAGGTCCAAAAACCAGTATAATAATATAGGAAAATTGTATTATTTTCAAGTTTAAAACATCGGAAATCTATACATAAACTACCAAACTACATAAATATCAATTTTGGTGGAGATATACAAAATGTTTCTTGTCAAGTAACTTGGAGATGTACTGAGTCACTGAATATGAATAAGTCAAGTAATTCTCACCCAGATGCTGCTTTGAAAAAAGAACTGCAATTGATGACATCTACCTTACAGGAACTATCTTTGAAGATGGATGGCTTTAAAACTGACTTAGAAAACCTCAAATTAAGTTCTCAAAAACAGACTGATACTCTTAAGGAACTATTACAGCAACACCACACAAAAATAACAAATGTAGAGACTTCTCTAAATGACATTGAAGGGAGACTCAAAGAGGAAGAATTCCAAAAAGAATTTCTGTTTAAACAGACTTAGAAAACAGGGAAAGGAGAAACAACATAAGGATCTTTGGTCTGCCTGAAAACACTGAAGGTGAATACATTACTTCATTCTTAACAACCTGGATTCCTGAATATTTAGACTTGAAAGAGGGACTTTCATTTGGAATTGAAATGGGGCATAGAGCACCGAGGAAACCTGCTTCTAACTCAACAAATACTCCACCTAGATCCACAGTTATAACATTTCTTTCATTTCTGGACAAAGAACTATTATTAAAATCTGCTTGGAGAAAATCACTCTTAAAATACAATCAAATCCTGATAAGGTTTGACAATGATTATTCTTCCAGAATACTAGAACAAAGGAAAAAAGTCTGGTCAATAATAAAACTGTTGAGACAAACAACATTAAAACACATCTGGCCTTTCCAGCCAAGATAAAAATACTTTTTGCCAATGAGATGAGAACCTTTAATGACTTAGAAGAAGCTAATATAGTCATCAAAAACAACAACATAGTGTCTATTCCAGAAGAAATGGAAGGGATGGCCCCTACTCTTAAAAGAATAAAAGAAGCAAATCCTTGGACTGATGCTAGAAAGAAGAAACAAAAAACTGATTCCAAGACAGCTGTCCTAAAAAATAACTCTTACAACTACATCTCTCAAAGTATCAACTGATATGGTACATCACTTGTCATCTGCTTTTATTTAAAAAAGGAGGGTTTCTTAAACAACTGAAAAACAGTACTGATTTATTCAGAATGCTCAGAGTGTCCAATAATTCATTACAAACAAAGGGAGGTCAAAATGGGTTACTATTTACATTGTGTATAAGCCAAACAAACAACATATACTACAAACATAGAAGTTTCTATTCCCCTACTTGAACTCAATGAATACTTTTCTTGATCATTTTTCACTGATTTTTACTTATAATAATTTAAATTAATTCAACACGGTATCAATCATCAGAGTTCAGACTCAACTGTAACAAATTAACATCATATATAATAGCAGTAACAGTAGTGTGTTTTGAAAAAAAAAATGATGTCATGGAGACTAATGCCTTCTTCAGTTAAAGTATGATTTAGAAATGTCATGTATATCCTGGCTAAATAATAGTAGCAAGCTCTTAGTACAAATGTCATTATTACTCTGTCTAAACATAGTTAATATCAATTATGACAGGTATAATAGCCTTGAGTGCTGTTTGATCAATCCTGATATGGTGTGTGTGGATGCAGCTGTGTCTGGCAGCTAGTACAAATGTCATTATTGTTCTGTCTAAACATAGTTAATATCAATTATGGCAGGTATCATAGCTTCAAGTGCTGTTTGATTAAGCCTGACATGGTGTGTGTGGATGCAGCTGTGTCCGGCAGCTAGTACAAATGTCAATATTATTCTGTCTAAACATAGTTAATATCAATTATGGCAGGTATCATAGCTTCAAGTGCTGTTTGATTAAGCCTGACATGGTGTGTGTGGATGCAGCTATGTCTGGCAGCTGTTGTATGTTGCCATTTTTGTCTCCGGAAAGCTGTGGGTTGCAGCTTGTGATTGAGGTTTACTGATGCTTGCGTATTAAGAAGAAATATTTGGTGTTTTAGCCTGGATCCAGGGGAAGGGGGTGGATAAAACTGTGATTTGGGATATTTTGGAAGAGAATAGCTTTTTTATACATCTGCTGAGTGAGAGTTGGGAAGGCTGAAAGAATGTGGTACCTCTTGCTGTGGCGGGTTGTTGGGAGGTTTTTTTTTTTTTAATCTGCTCTCTGTTCTTTTCCTGGATGCTGCCTCGCTGAAAGGGAGGGAATTTAGGCTTGAAGTTGCAATGAAGTGAAGCTTTGCTTCAGGTGCATCGCGAGCCTCTGGTATGCAGTACACAGACACACTAATGGAAACAGACGCTCCCACATTGCTATGGTAATGGAGACAGAGAGCCGATAATGCTCAAAGGCTCTGAGGAGCCTCAGAGATGATTCTCGGTAATACCTTCGGAAACCACCAATAAGTGCCAACGACTGCCAAAAAAGTTGTAATCCACAGTTTATCATCACAAGGCACGAACATGAACTGATATGACGAGCAGATAAAACAAAACAAAATATAGTAGCGAACTGAGTTAAGCGCTTTCAACCATAGTAACTGGTCTTCATCAGATCTACTACATTTTAATTAATCCACTACTTCTATAAACTTTTTGGCGCCAAAAACGCTCACTCCATTTAAAGATATACAAACACCTTATTGGATGAATAAATAAAAATCAATCCTTCCACAACATATGAATATTTGAATATTTAAAATACCATCTGCCTAACCTTTAAAATTCCCTATTTTAAACAAGGCAACTTTGCATTTTCATCCATAAATATATAGATAAATATACATATGTTGCTCAGCAGTTTAGTACTTATTTATTCATCCAATATTGTGTTTGTATATCTTTAAATGGAGAGAGCGTTTTTAGCGCCAAAAAGTTTATATAAGTAGCGGATTTATTAAAATGTAGTAGTTCTGATGAAGACCAGTTACTATGGTTGAAAGCGCTTAACTCAGTTCGCTACTATATTTTGTTTGTTTTGTTTTATCTGCTTGTCGTATCAGTTCGTGTTCGTGCCTTGTGATAATAAACTGTGGATTACAACTTTTTTGGCAGTCGTTGGCACTTATTGGTGGTTTCCGAAGTTATTCTTGGAGGTACTGTGAAGCAAATTTTATTCTGTTATGATTCTCGGTAATAAAGTTTTTGGTTTAAAATAGATATATATATATATATATATATATATATATATATATATATATATATAAAAAATAAAAGGGCCGTTTCAAACCACATGTACACATATTGATGGTCTCCCAAGACTTTGTTTAGCTCATTAAGTTGATTCTTGATTAAGAAAAAAAAATGATAATAAGCGCAATTTTAATTTTCAAATGTATTTTGGTCCAAACACATTAAGGACTTACATAAGAGTGGAAGTCTGAGTTATTGTGAAAGACTAAGAGCACTTTGTCTTGTGCAGTACCCTTTGCAGTGGTCTGGGAGGCGAGCTTGCTTGGAAGTGTTGGGCATATGGGGGTAGCTGCCTAGGTGTGTTTGGGGTTGCCAGGAAGTGTTATAGAGAGTCATCAGATTTCCTTCCTGGAAACATCTGTTGGAATAGAAGGTGTGTTGAGCGGTTCACTGGCAGAGTGGTCACTGCATGGAACAGGCTGGTAAAATGGAACACTACAAATATTGGTTTGGATATTTTAAGAACAGCCTGGAAACACACGACATGAACTAGTGAATGGTATTCTGGCAAAACTGGATGGGCGTTGTTCCCCGTGCTGACGTGTGTATGTAAGGATGGAAATATACTTATAACAAATAAGAAACTATAAGGGTCTCGTGATTTAAAGTCTATAAACTGTATAAACATGCTTGGAAGGAGCTAATAAGATAATAAGAATAAAAAAACACACAATAGTTATGTAATGTATAATTTCAGTAAATCTACACATAAAATATATACTCGTCATATAAGATGAAGCAGTCTGCTGAATTTGGATATTTAAGGTAGGTTTTAATAACATGGGCTTGTGAACAATAACACTACTGACAACTTATCATAAATGACATACATTATATTGAACATCAAGGGAAAGCATGATGATTTTTTCATATAAGCAAATGCCCATAACAAGTCATATAACTGCTTTAACTTGAATTGTGGTTTTGTAACCCATCTTGACCATACATAACACTTAAGCTGTTACCAAGGTAACTAATGTTTTATACATGACACCAAACTGACAAAGTTGTTAAAGGAAACAATAGAAGTCTGAACTAGGAATGTCACAGAATGTAACAATCACATTCTGAACAAATAGTATTAAACTGACAATAATAACCTTTGCTGATTATACAAAATAGAATGTTGCCATTTAAATCTAAAAACTTTCAGTATATGCCATAAAATGGCAATTTATAAATACGGAAAGGGAATTTGTAATTATTAATCACAATAAGTGAATTTTTTTTGTTTTTAACCTGTAATTTCACTCATTTTATAAGAAATGACAGATATGAAAATCCTTGTGTGTATGAAATGGGGGGAAGAGGGATGCACTGATAATTAAAATGCATTAACTTTCATCAGTGTTCACATACAACAAACTTGATGCTTTAAATAAGTTAGCAACAAAGTGATTACTTAAATACTGGCAAACAATGAACTATAACTTCTGATATATCCAGTAAAATACATTGTATTATAAACATTAAGTATAAATGTTATTACCATCTATTTATATTAAGTAATAAGTTTTGAAAGACTTCATCAATAAGGGTGAATATGTTAAATAACTGTGTGCTATAATCTTTTACTAAGGTTTTATATATGATACATCCTACTTTACTATGATTGAATTGCTTGCCATCTATCTTTCATGTAAATATTAATTGCTTATACAATAAATAGAAATTGATATTGTATTATAATTCTGTGTAATCTACAATAGTACTTTATCTGTTCAAAATAATATAAATACTGCTTATACCCATTACAAATATTCTCTATATGATAATTCAATTTATGGAGCTCCGATGTTCTGGATTGTCAAGGTATGAGTGATAATCTGATGGACTTAGGTTTATCCATCAGATTAGGAATTATTTTCATTCCATGGCTAGTGCAGATCTTAGTTTTGTTAATATTTATTAATTTAAATTTGTTTAACAAAAACATTTTTAGTATGCCTAACCAAAACATTACTATATTGTAAACACTCAAAGTATAAAACTGACAATTTCCTTTAAAAGCTCAAACGTATACTTTATAGCTACCATTGGAAAATATTTAATAGTCACAATAAAACAAAAAAATACATAGTCTAAATAACCTAAGATGGATTTGACTTTGTCTTTAAATACCAATAGCTTAAACAATCCTAGCAAGAGATCAAATCTACTAAAATATTTAAAACTGAACAAAGCACAAATTGTCTTCCTTCAAGAAACTAATTTCAAAACAAATGACAATCACAAATGGAATCCTAAGGAATACATGATATTGGCGCAATCCACTTATAAGACAAAGACAAAGGGGGTAACAATTTTATGGAAAACAAATGTGATTAACCCAGAAATCATTTATAAGTATGAAGATAAAGAAGGCCTTGTGGCATTATTAATAGTTAAATATAATAACAGAATACGGACCCAAGCCAATCTATACTGGCTCCCAGACATTGGAATAGGAACCGTTAAAAAACACTTGGATTTCATTTCCAATAATTATAAAGGCAACTTAATATTAGGTGGAGATTTTAACTGTGTATTTGATATTTCTGAAACTACAAATAAAAGACTGCTGCGTACATCTGCTGTATCAAAAGCTTTAAACAAGTGGATAGAATAATTTCATTTTGTAGATACTTTCAAATTTAAAGAAGATAAATCTTTGTTTTCCCATCAAGATCACAGATTTGGTACCCCAACTAGAACAGATCAAATATTTGTTGCCCAATGACTTACACTTTAAAATCATTAATTTCTCAATCACTCCCTGCCCCTTTTCAGACCACAATTCACTGATACTAAATGGGTACAAACCACTAATGTTTAACTCCAGAATTCCAGCATATATAACTAAAATTAAAGAGTTCAAACCCTGGTTATTATCTAAATTACAGTTCTTCTTGGATATTAATTACACCACAGAGATAAATAAAATAATGATTATAGGACTCATTAAAAGCTTACATACACGGTAAAACTCTAACTTGGTATAAAAAAAATCAGAGAATGGGATTCTAAATTATTAGATCTACAATCCAAACTTTTGTCAGTAAAAGCTGAAAAAATCAAAATCATTTGGAGATGAAAAAGAAAGTATTAAACAATAAATACAATGAAATTCTAACACATAAAACTAGTTTAGCTTTAGAAAAACTAAAAATTAATACCTTGCCCTCTTCTCCCAAATATCTATATAATTTAGCCACAAGAACCAAAATACAATCAAAAGCTAATAACATTAAAAGTATCTTCCATGAAAAGAAAGGGGAAAATGTCTCGATCTAGGTGACATTCTTGATGCCTATAGAAATCACTATATGGAACATTTCCAAAAAGAAAATTACATATCGATCAATTAAATCTAGACGAACAATGTTCTATTATAAAAAAATAAAAAGAAAACAGAAAAATTAAAACTAGATCTGCAAGAACTCATATCCTACAAAGAAATTACAGATGGAATAAAAGAGGGTAAAAATAATAAAGCTCCAGGTATAGATGGCATAATTATGAAAATATATAAACTTTCTCCTTCAAAGATACTACCCCTCTTCCATAAAACACTATTAGAAATTCAGTCACAAGTTTTAATACCACATTCTTGGAGATATTCCTTAATCATACCACTCAAAGGAAAACAAATCCCCAAACCTCTGTACCTCATATAGACCTATATCATTATTAAATAATAACTACAAGATATTTATGACAACATTAACTAACAGAATGAAAATACCACTATCCAAAACAATAAATAATGATCAAACTGGATTTATATATCATAGACACACAAACATGACAATATTAAAAGGATAATGTCTCTTATAGATTATTAAAACAACGTTGAGCAAGCGGTAGAAAAATAAACAGATAAACGAAATGACCACCACAGTCACCAAGCACAAATAAATCCGATTCAGGTAGTAGGGTATGACAGTTTAATATTTCTCAAAACGCCAAAAAGAAAACACCAACAATGTTTATGTGCGTTATTTTGTTGGTATTTTCTTGTTGGCGTTTTGAGAAGTATTAAACTGTCATACCCTACTACCTGAATCGGATTTATTTGTGCTTGGTGACTGTGGTGCTCTTATAGATTATGTTAATAAAGAAAATAAAGAAACACTCATAATTGGCTTAGATATAGAGAAAGCCTTTGATTCCCTAAATTGGGACTATTTATTCAAAATCCTAATGATATTTGAATTTCCTGCATCCTTTGTTCATCTCCTAAATAATATATATACAAATAATTTAGTGTACATCATGTTAGGTCCTTTTACCTCTGAATATATGCATATAACAGGCACTAAACAAGGATGTCCCATGTCACCGATTCTATTTGCTCTGGCTATTAACATATTGGCATATTCAATTCATAACAATATAAAAATCAAAGGAATAGATGTTTATGAACAATACAATTCTAAAGTAATGCTATTTGCTGATGACATATTACTAACATTATCTAATACAAAAGATACATTAGAATAATTAGATATATTAATTGACAAATTTCACATGACTTCAGGACCCCATTTCAGTAAATCAAAATTTTTATTTTTAAATAAAAAAAAAAACTACAGACTAAGGGGGATCACATCATAAGGAAACAGGAATCTACCTTAAAATATATAGGAATTGAGTTATGCAAGGGTAATAATAAATTAGTCTCAAAAAACTACAACAACAACACAATTAAAATCTCTGTGAAAAAATGGAACACAATAATATTAACATTTGAAGATAGTTAATAAAAATGTTTTTTTCTGCCCAAGATCCTATATATAGCCTTGGCAATATAACTGTTACCAGAAAGGAATATACTTAAATAAATAAATTCATACCTAATAAAATTGTTATGGCCTCCCAAAAGAAACAGAATAGCTTTAATACATCATATCAGACCATGGAAACAGGGAGGATTAAATTTCCTGATACAGAAACATATATAAAAGCATCAATATCTAAAACAATTTCAGATTGGAAAAGTCCAAATTACTCTGCAAATTGGAAAGAATTACTAACTGTAAAAAATTCAAACAGATAAAAACAATTTGCCATGGCACATATTATGTATTAGTATGCAATATAACATAACTAAACCCACTAAAACTTGTATGATTAATTATTACATTGACTCATTTAGGAAAATTATTAAATGCAAATATATTTAAAAATCTGGTTTGATCTTTTAACACCATTTATAGTCACCAAGAACTTTCCACATAAAATATATAGGGAAATTATTAATTCCTGGGAACAGAAAGAATTTGTTTGTTGGCTCCAATGTATCAAATAACTAAAAGTTTTAGATATGAAAGTAATAAAAACAACATACAAAATTCCACAACAAGACTGGCTAACTTTACAGAGTATTCGGTCATATTCGCAAGATTTAAGTAGAATAATTAACAATTCTTCATTTAAAGAAATACCTAAATTTACGAAATACATATATGAAATCATGACTTTGACATGGGAAACAGTATCTCAAAATTTTACAAAATATTGGTAAACTATAAAACACCCAAAACCACTCAATACAGTTAACTGAAGATATTAAAACAAATATCTTATTATTAATAAAATATACATCCTTTACAAAATACTGGAAAGTTTTTAATTGAAAATGCTTGCACAGAACATTCTTAACCCCAGACAGATTCAGTAAAATTAGTTCTTCCTTAAAAGGAATATGTTGGAGATGTGAACAAGTACACAATGCAGATTGGAAATTTCTTTAACCGTGTTAAAATTAAGCCATTTTGGAATGGTATTAATAACTTTCTACAGGCTTTATTTAATGAATCATTTTATTTAACTAAAGCTCTTGTATTATTAAATGTGAATGAAGGTCTTCATTTGAATAGGTCAAACATGTATGGACTATACTTGTAATTTCAAGGAAGTGTATAACAAGAAGATGGAATACAAACAATACCAACTTTGGAAGATTTCTACAGCCTACTGAAGACCACAGCATTATTGGAAATTAAAATTAAAGAACTAAGAATTTATCCAAAGTCATTTATCAACAACCCTTGGGGAAAAGTCTTTGACACTATATAATAATTGATCAGACACTCTGATAATGGAATGGACATACTTCATACTTTTATTATTTTATTTATCTGTAGATATTATATTACAATTATTTACATTTTACAGTTTGAATATTCTATTTAGATATTGATGTTTAATATTTTGCCATATTATTGCTTTGTCTTAGTTAGAAAGTTTTAGTATATGTTTGCTTAGTAGGCAGGAATATGTTTGTTTATTCATTAGTCGTTTTATTTAGGTTTTATCCATCATTCATCTACATGGTTATAAAGTATGGGAACATTTCGTACCTTCGATGCCCCGTTCTCTTTATATAATCTGTATTGGGCAGTTGTGCATATATTGGAGAACATCGTATGATAAATTCAAAATTTGAATCCACTAACATGTGTATTCATCTTTATGTAAGCATCGTTTATGGTGTTTTTGGTACATATACTTTTTCTAGTGTAGTCTTGTGTATAATATTCCAGCATATGGCTACGGACCACATTAGCTAGCATGCTATGGATGGTATGGTGACAAGCAATGACATCGATATTTAGTAAATGTTTTTACATTAGATGAGGACTGTTACTCATACCTCATGACCCATAGCGTTTTTGTTAATGGGCCAGAATACTGTTTAAAATAAAATATATTTATTTATATGGAGTGTAAGTACAGCCATGGTGATTTTTGTATATATCTTTCTTTTCAGTGTAGCTTAGGTATTGATCATATCAGCTAGTATGCTATGGACGCTTTGGTGACCATTAATGTTACCGGTATTTAGTATATGTTTTTACATCAGACGCGGATTATTATTCATAAGTACATGGCCCATAGCATTTCTTGTTAATGGGTCAGAATATTGTCTAAACATTTTTATTTATGTGGAGTGTTTTAGATTAGTTGAGTATGTAAGGACATTCGGTTAGTCAATGGACGTAACATGCTGTATGCATCCAGTTGATCCTGATTTGATTATTTGTATGTTGTGTAAGGGCAGTATTAATTTATATTTAATAGGTAATATTTTTATACATCAGGCTATTAATATGAAATTAGATAGTGTTTACATACTTATAGCCAGGGTATATTTTTATGTGTTTTTTATGTGCTTTTTATAAAGTGTACATTGTCATTTTATTTTTATATGGAAGTGCATTTATTGTATCAGTTTGATGTTGTACAATATATAGAGTTGTTTGCAACTAGGATGCAACTTTAAATATTTTATTGGAATGCATTGATTAATTCATCACATGAATGTTTGATAGAAAAAGCCTACTTGAGTGGATTTTTGAAATTTAACGGTTTGATGAAGCATTCGTGAAAGCGCTTACCTGTAGCATGCTTAATAAAAGATTTTTATTTTAAACAGAGTGTTTTACCACTTGCAACAGTTATTGATGTACATTTTTGCATGTACATAGAAGTTTATACCTCCGTGGTCACCTTTCAGCATACTCGTTTACTTTTTGGTTTATACTTATAAAGTAACTGTATACATTAAGATCTGTTATAGTGTCAGGCTAATGTAAATAGTGTACATAGTTATATAAGGTGTTATGTATAAATACTATGGAATTCATTCAACTGTATTTTTAAAATAAAAAAAATTGAGAAATATTTGATTCTGATACATCGACTGTACATAATAAAACATTCTTAACCAGACTATACTAAATGCAGACTTTATTTTGAAATGTACATGAAGATTTGGCTCAAAGAGGGACTGGCACCTGTTCAACACGGTTCTGGGTAATTAACAGATAAAAATGTTTATTCCAGTCTCGTTCCAATTTCTTCCATTTACTTCCAGCTGACTTCAGTATTCTACAGTCATACCAATTCTTACAATGGCAAGTCACCATTGATTGGGGGGGGGGGCAACAGAACAATAGTTGCAGTTAAAGTAAGTCCCAAAACCCCACAGCAACCTTGCAAATCTATCAGCAGTCAGACTATGCATATTCTACAGAGCAGAAGTACTCCTTCAGAATGTTACTTCAGAAAATCTACAGTAAAGTCTCAAAGAACACCAGCAGAACAAAATAAAGCAACTCGTACAGTTCTGCAGTCATGTTTCTGTACAAGTTGCTTTATTTTGTTCTGCTGGTGTTCTGTTCCGTGCAGTTAACTGCCGGAGGACTTTTGACTGTTTGATTTTGTTAAAGACTCAAAGAACTTCAACAGAAGAGCAGTACTTTAGAAAATCTACAGTAAAGATTCAAATAACTTCAGGCTCTCCCAGATACCAGTGTAAAGGACATTATCCAGTTAACAGCAATGTATCAGATAACTTCATCTCCAAAGCAGACAGACTTTCAAGTTTCCAATGTGACATCACAGATCCAAGGGAATCCATACAAGAAAAAGTTTGAAAAAGCTGTGAAGACAGATGCCAGGCCACCTTCTTACAGCAACTTCAACTTTCCTTATGTGAGCATTCATTTTTATTACAGTGCATTTTTTAGCCAAGTCAAACAGTAAATCTCAGAAATGTTTAAATATATCAGTAAATGTAAATGGTACTTCTACAGTAATGGCAACAGTAAAGGTGTGGTTTAAAGTTAACAATTGAGTAAAGCAGTCAAAAAAACTGTGTTCCAGATATGTTTGTTTAAATTTCAGTGTTATTAGTTCAGGAATGTTAAATCTTTCTAAATGCAAAAGGGTTAAATCACAGAATAAAACTAACACTTTCTCATGTTTCGCAGAATGAGTCAGCTTCTGTCAGTATGGTTTTAGACTTCACACAAATTATTGTTTACAGTCTTCAGAAATGAGTGTAAATGCTACAGCACATGTAATTCAAAATAGTGTTAAGTTACAGTATTGCAGCTACAGACAAACAATCATAAGTATCATGAAGATTTCCATACCAAACACAAAGAGAATACTTGCAATATCTCACATTCACGTTATTTCAAATACAGATGTTTAGTATGTAATAAATTCTAGTTTAATGTTTTCAGACGCCAGTGCAAAGGGAGGATAACAGGGATCACAGTGCAGAAGTTGCTGAAGTAAACGCCAGCGTACTTCAGGGCAAAATAAAGAAGAAATACATACCTTACATCAAGTCAATGTTATTACTAGTGTTTCCGGACAAAATAAAGAAGAAACAAATACCATAAAAAAGAAACCTCATACCATAGCTCAAGCCAGCGTTGTTGCCAGTTCTATAAAAAAGGATTTTCAGCTTATCTATAAAGGGTGTTGCAGTACAGTACCAAACCAGATTATCTATCATTGTTTAAGGCTGAGAGAAATTACAATATTTCATTGTTTACAGAAAAGAAATTATGAAATAATGTACTGATTAATACATAAAACATCATTTTCAGTTACAAGCAGACCTCTACTAGAGGACACGAGTGCAGCTATGTCATGATTTGAAGGGTCAAAGGGTACAGCAATGAACAGTTCTGAGTGTAACAGTTCCACACTAGATATAGACATGTCAGAGTTATAGGTTGTTTTAGACTTCAGTAACAAGATTATACAGCAAAATAAAAGCTGCTACAGAATGTACAGTAATGCACACGGATGACATTTGCAAGAATGTGTGTGCAGTAATTGTGCAAATGTAGAGAATCTGGTTACGGCAGGAACACTCAGATTTATGGGTTAAAGATAAAATAAATTCTAGTTCAGCTGCCTTAGCTGAAGTGCAGGCAGTGAAGTTACCGCATTTTCAGAAAACAGTATCTTATTCTCAGGAAAGTTAAGACAAACTGAGAATGGCCAGTAAGAAAAAAAAAGGTAAGGTAATAATTTCAGGCTAGTATGCATTTACCATTCTGGAAGCACAGGTTATGTATAGTATACCAGATACGATAGTCAAGTTCATTCACAGAATAAAGGGTTTACAGTTACAGATCTAACAGAACAATATTTTGTGTTATTGTTTTATTTAGCAGACATTAAGACCTGTGAATTATGGTACTAAGTGTTGCAATGCATACATGATATATTGATAAAGAGACAAAAAAGCATTCACAAATATTAAATGATGTTTTGCTGGTTTACAGAATGTAGAATTTAAAGTCAGAGGTACATTTTAAAAGTCACAGCACAGTCCAAAGTTCTGATCTCATACAAGAAAAGAGTGCATCACAAATATGTGTCATTAAAGCCACAGGTTCAAATCTCATGTTAGGAAAAGAACATACTTGTATAAAAAAACAGACAAGTAAAGTTCCAGAATCAGATCAGTTCAGCTCCAGTAATAAATGTGTATATGTAGCGGTTCAAGATTGTATATATTTCATGCAGAAACTGCAGTTTACCAAGCACAACAGAGGCAAAGAGTTACGTAACTGAGTTATCACATTAAAGACCAAGCTCAGTGAGCTGAATTTACTGTATGCCATAAAACAGTATGGTAAAGATCAGTTTAATATTATTAGTCACAGCTTTATGCAATAACAGTTCTTACTATTTATCCAAGAAAAATCTAGATAGTAATGGTAAATCCTTATAGCATTCATTAGTACTGAAAGAGTTAAATGACGTCAGCCAAGGAAACAGCTACATGTAAACCAGAAGGCAGAGAACTGCACACTGAAGACATTCTTTTATAAATTATGACTTGAGGGTCACAGAGTAAACAGAGAAAATTCAACAGTTAAGATTAATTTTGCAACGATGCAGAAATGCAAAAAATGTTGAAATATTAATACAGTGCCAGATTACTACTTTGGTTTCATTTGATGTTATGACAGGGAAAAACAATGCCACCGTTTCCTTCTGAATTAATAAAGTTACAGCCTTTCCATTTCACTGTAGTACATTATCAGTTCAGTTACAGACTTGAGAGAATTTATTTATTAGCAACATAGGTCTATTTCACTATAGTACATTATCAGTTTGCTTACAGACTTACAAGAGTTATTAGCATATATTTATTTCATGCAGAAAAATGTAAATACAATCAAGGCAATAAGCAATGCTATCAGTTTACAATTTTTAAAGCTCGGACCTGATATTGCTTTTTTTGTGCTTTGCAGATATTGCTACAAAAAGACAAGCAGTCAGTTTTGGATATTTGAATAATTTCTCATTTGGTTTTCCAGAATGCATGTTTTAAAATACAGTCAAGAAAAAATATTACATCAGCCACCCAAGCCTTGCACAGTAGATGGGGAAGGGGGGTTTGGAAAGCCTAAGTATAAAATGGACAAAAAACTGACATTGGAACTCTAAGGTGGCAGCCTTTCCAATACCTCAATAGTGACATGTACAATGAAGAGTGAGGCCTAAACTTGGCAAGAGCTGTGGTGCATATATCAAGTATCTACAGAAAGTTAAGACCACCAAAGCCACAAGTAATTTTTTTTTTTAATTCAGTTTTGAACACATACAGTAAATGTGTTTCAGTTATCTAAAGAAAGCAGAGAGTTAAAAAGTGTATATAGCAGATGTGCATCTGTGCAGATTACAGTTAAAGTATGCAAATGTTATGTCTTCAGACAATTGAATAACAGTACTAGTTTTCAGTTTATGTTTTTATCTGTATTCATATAATACTGACAGAAAAAAGTATTCCTTTACTAATAGTTTGTTGACATTATACCATTTGCCAGATTTCAGTTTATTGTTTTATCTGTGTTCAAGTAACACTGGCAGGAAAGGTATTCCTTTAATATAAGTTTAGTTAGTTTCCAGAATATAACATTTATACACAGCTATTTTAAATGTTCAGTATAAATATGTATCACTTTAATGTACATTTCAGTCAAGTTTCAGACAATGACATTCATACTCAGTTATGAGATCAGTATGGTACACTTCAATCAGATTTCAAACTATAATACGTATACTCAGTTACAGATTTCAAACAGTATTACTAGACTGTTTACAACATACAATTACATCACGCTTCACATTATTCAGTCATTAGTTCTACGGGTAAGGTGACAAAATAACTTGTAACAGGCTTATTAAAATAAACTATCTAAGGAATAAGTAGTAATAGTTATTTAATACACTCAAGGCATAACAGGTCAGGCTTAATTTAATTAACTTACAAAATACAGTGCACATTACCTAGTACATTAGACAGAAAGTTCAAAAGACACTGACAGAATATGCAAAAGTATAGGCCTGAAATACAGGAAGTATAGGTTTTTAGTAAAGGAACTTATATTATTACAGCACATAAATATTTACAGGATATTTAAGACACAGACTTAAAAGGCAGATATCTATTATAGCACACAGAAATTAAAAAAGGTAACTAGACGAGATTATTAGTAACAAATCTAGCTGAAGATTTACAAGTATATGATAATTATGCTTCAAGATACATACAAATAGGTGTAAAAAAGAAAGTTCATCATTTATAACATGTTAAAGTCTTCTCCATTTATAATTAAATCATACAGTTAAGACATTAATCCAAACAGACCATACATGTTCAAGTTTAAAACTGCAACTTTATTTACCAGCTAAAGAAAACTTATGTTATATTAGCTCTAGTGATCATTGCAGTATACTTTGCAGACCATATTAATAGATTTATAAAGTGATTGCAGAAGTAAAGTTCATTTTAGTAATTTCAGGACAAGTACTACAGAATAAATCATACAAAAATACAGTTAGTAGAACAGACCTTGCATAGGGCAAAAAATGTAAGGTTAGGCCTGTGTCTTCATTTTATAGTTCATATTTGAAATTAGCTACAGAAACAGATACCAGTGTTGTGTTCAGGTATCTCAGGAGGAATTGTAAGATCAGCTTTCATTTAAATGTATTTCGTTAGCAAAAAAATACAGTATTCTCTTTGCATAAGTCTAGAAATGCAGCTATATCAAAGCAGACCTTCACAGTTTGATTCAGTTTCACTGAATGCAATTTCAATCAGTGAAAATAACCTTCAGTCAAGAATAATGATAAGAACAGAATGTGCAGTACACCGAGTATAAACACATTTTGGCTTGGGAGCGTGTGGAAATTTACAGGATTTTGGTATTATCAGGAGAACTTCAGACACAGTTAAGTTTGTTTGCTTGGACCGATATGCAGAAAGCAACTGTAGTGCAGTCCTCTTGATAGAAACACTTGCAAATGAGTGAGGAAGTCAGGACAAATATCCAGCATTCCAGAATCTTAATGATATTATTCAGGGAAGATAGAAATAGAAGTGCTGCAGCTATGGAAATAATTATGAGTACAGAAACTAAGGACATAATTATCAGCACTGTTACAATCTGAGTATAGAATTTACAGGCAGTATAATGAGTGCAGAAGCTACAGACACTCAGATTTGATTCAGATACATCTACCGCCACTGTACAAATTAAAACATTTGGTACTTGCGTATTATCACAACCACATTCTCAACAACTCGATAATATGCAAGTAGCGATGCATCTGCACAGTGCTCCATTTTCTAAGAAAGTTTCTCAGTACTTTAGACTGAAACATAAGCAACTGACTGGGGGGGGGTGTTCAACAATAAACTTTGTGTATACCCGAAAGCAGGAGCCCCAAACTGCCCGATTTTCCCTGCAAGTGAGTGTGCAGGTGTAAGTGTTCCAATTCACTTTCCTTTAAATACCATGAAAAAAGTAATACATTTGCAGGCGAACCTGCATTGCATGTTGTATGGCTTAATTAGTGCAGTGGTATATGCGGGTAAAGTAGTAAAAAGCAAAGAATGCCAACAAAACAAAAGACTGGCATCAGCAAGCAAGCCACCATATCAACTGCATTTAGTGATGTCACATCACAGGCGCTGGGTATTGCCATTGCTAAGCATGCCTGTCAATTGATTACCAGATGAAATGGGTGCAAGTTGTAAAATAATGGTGTGTCAAAGGCCCCCAAAATAGGGACAGATTTTGCACATTGCCATTAAAGAGTTTCTTAGAAACTGGAAACTGTCAACAGCTACTGGTACTTACGTGCTCACGACTTGGTTGACAGCGATAAATTGTCTGACCTTTCATTTCCCCATACCACAAAATCTGTTGAAAGAAAAGTCACTGTAATGACAGACACTTCAGTGACACACACTTGCAAATGAACTTTAACAACATATTTTGGCAGGAGGCGGACTTGGAAATAAGCCACTTCTTCTACTTCAAATGTGGATCCAATAATACGCAAGTACCAAACATTCTTAACTGAACTACAGTGTTTCCAGACTTTATTCTGAAATGTACAAGAAGATATGGCCCATAAAGGAGAGACTGGTACCTGTTCAACTTAGGTCTGGGTAAGTAACAGATAAAGACATTTATTTCAGTCTCAATCCAGTTTCTTCCAGTTGATTCCAGTATTCTACAGTCTGAACAATTATTGCACACACTTATTTACTTGTTTTACTTGCAAACTACACTAGAAAGTAGCATAGTTTTCTAGAACCTGAAACCAGGTATGCACAGTGCTACTTTAGAAATCTAACAATTGAGTTCTTATATTTACATGAATAATAATAATATTTCATCAAGGCTGAATATTATGCAAGCTGCAATAATCATTATTACTAAAACTTTCTGGAAATTCTGGTGGAATCCCAGTCACAAGCTAAGTCTAAACATTTAAGAACCAACAGAATCTATCTGGCCCAAATTTATTACCGTTGCCTGAACTGCTGGAATAAAGGAGTTTTCAATTACTAACATCTCCAGAGAGACTGCATAGAATTATATTATACCATGACCCCCCCCAAAACGTGCACGCTGATTGGCCAGCGTGCGCATTGTAAATCGAGTTATACAAATGGAAAAAGGTCTGGTCGCCCGGACTTTTTTCCATTAGTATAACTCTACTTTTAAAACACTGTCTCGCTATGTTAAATGGGTTTAACATGAGACAGCTTTTAAATAAGCAACGGAGATCTCCGTTGCTTATTTTAAAGCTGTCTCGCTATGCTAAACCCATTTAACATAGCGAGACGAACCTAACGGAGAAAGCAAGATCTCCGTTGCTTTTTTTACTGTTTCACTATGTTAAATGGGTTTAACATAGCGAGACAGTTTTAAAATAAGCAATGGACATCTCCGTTGCTTATTTTAAAACTGTCTCGCTATGTTAAACCCATTTAACATAGCGAAAACAGTAAAAAAAAAAGCAACGGAGATCTTGCTTTCTCCGTTGCTTTTGCCCACAGCTCTGATGTAATGCGCAGGCACGCAGTACATCAGAACTGCCGCGGATGCCAGACATCTGTGGAAGGGCAGTAAACAGGCATTATACTATGCCATTATTTAAGAAAAGTAATAGTTTCTTTTCTTAAATAATGTCATGGTATAATAGCAATAACCCACTTCTGGTTGTGGGTAATGCTGCATTTACCCACGGTTGGCTTTGTTTGTTCCCTCGGGCTTCGCCCTCGGGACCAAACCACGCCAACCGTGGGTAAATCCAGCATTACCCACACCCAGGCGTGGGTTATTGCTATATTAGTCAACTTCAAAAATGGTTACATTATAAAGCATATAGGTGCTTGCTTCGTATAGCTGTCCAGTCTGATATTCCAGTGTTCTTAAACGTGAGATACAATTTGCACATCATAATGTATACTATTAATTTTTTAAAGGTGCAGGACAAAAACATTTTTGGTGCCAATTGAATTATGCCTTAAAAAATTAGCTATTAAATTGATTCCTTAATTACGACAAGAACACTTGTCTATCTACCTACTTAACTAAATAAACTACTCAAAACTTCATCAAGGTGTCTTTATTCCTCCCATAGTGATGATATCAGAGAGAGAGTCTCCTAAATCTGGTAGCTAAAGTGATTTTATCTGGACTAATCCTTTATACTCTATTTCTTGTTAGTAGTGTCACCTTCTGGATACCAGACTTAACTCAAGCCCTCTGGATTACCTCCAGTCAGTCCTATCAGTCTGGAGATAATTTTACAATGGGATGAGTCTCTACAGCTATGTCAGACACTCTTCCCTACATGATAGTCTCAGCATACAGTGATTGATGATGTCATCCTCTATAAAGTGCAGTATGATGCACTAAGTCGATCTTCTGGGGTGGCGCTAGGCTTATACTGTATGGAATCCAGCTTGTATAACTAGACTGGTATGTTGTTCAAATCTGACCTCAGTCAACTAATTGTGTGGGTTGGTGGTATATTACTGCCATTGTATGACTTTTTGAATTTCCTCTCATTTGGCTCCCACTCAGAAGAACCTTCTACACAGCCCCCTAAATCCATCATCCCCTTTTTCCCTTGATCCACATAACATCCTTACTGTGGATCACTGTGGATGTCATCTCAAAGACACACACACACTTTATGAAGCAGATCCCCTCCATGACCCTCTACAAACAATCTCCAGACCACTGGATGTGTGACTGCGAATTCATTCAGGTGGTGGTGCCCAACACCTATATGGACAGAGGCAGTCTGTAATAAAAATCAAACACACACAAACATCCCTCTACTATCTTTCCTCACCTAGAGATCGCGATTTGGATTAATGGGATAATAATGGCAAGGCTTGTATAAGTTCTTGGCAGTTAGCCTAGTAAACTCCTATGACCCTACGAACATTGTACATACTGATGTTGTCATCCACATGTGCTATGTTAAGGTGTGGATGTACTCTAGTCCTACAAATGTGTATTCCAATCTGGGATATGAGCTACTGTATTGATGACCGCTGCTACCATTTGGTTACATGTTCCTTCCATGACAGCTGTAGTAATATGCCTCCTAAGGACTGTGGACATGGGATGATGCTATGTATATTGTTGCCTTACGAAGGCAGGTGTTCTAACTGTGGAGTATATCCACATTCTACATGGTTCTCATTCAACCATCTCAGTAACAGCCAGAGTATGGCACAGGTGTGCATGTGTATACATAGCATCTGTAAATGTCATCTGACATACAGCAATATTATGTCATAGTGATAGTCCTGGGGTTATCAACATGTTGTAATGCTGCTATATACACTAACATACGACATTCTTAGTTTCATTCACAAACTTGGCGAATTCACTGTATGCACTACTGTGTTGCTATTCTTAAGGATTATACAAGTGTTCCCCAGCAGCACTGTGTAACTGTCAGCATTTGTATAATTAACAACTCTGCATTAACCACATCCACCTCAGTTGTAATGTGTCCACATATGGTGTCTGGGCCCTCATCCATGCATTTCCACTGATAAACATATAGGCATACAATGTATAACCGATGTAATACCATGAAACAGATACAGTTGTACGACTGTGCTAACAGTTCCACTGTGCTGCATGTGATTCATACCCAAGGTTTTATTTGGAGACTACGTACAGCTTGAAGTTCAGCTCTAGCACAGGTACAGCTATACCGTGACTGTACTGTGTCACAGACGTACCACTACATCACATCAGTATCACCACTTGATAGTTTGTGTGAACACATACGAATGTATGTTAGGATTTCATAGAAGTATAACATTTTCACTGGCAATGTCAGGGGGACAGTGATTGTGTGGCACGTGTTTAGGTTTGACATGTGCTTATAGTGGGTGCTCCATGTATTGTTTGGTTTATGTACAATATTACAGTGGTAGCTTCCTCGATCATTGGCAGTTGACTTTGCACTGCTGTAATTGCTATACATACGGGCAGAGATGATGCACTGCCATCTGTCTCGCATATGTTGTACAATTCATCATCACAGATCACTTCTTAATGCACACAATATCTGCAGATGCTTCAGACAATATCTATTGCTATTACATATGGCAGATGCATGCAATATCCTGCTGTGTGCAGGATAACAGTGTTGTGTTTGTATGTGTAGTTATCTGTATGGCTGATACCTATGTCAGGCACGGATGCTTTAGCCAAGTACAAAGTGAGCTCCCACACATCTGGTGGCCATGCACAACTATTCTCTGGGATACATACTCATTACGATTTTACAGTGCAGACTTCCCTTCAAGGTGTTCCACTTGATGCAGGTGTGACACATATCGTGCTGCACCCAGTAAATACACAGCTCAGTAACACTAATGGCATGGGTACGATTCTTTGGGGGGGGGGGGGGTTGCGGTTCATAGGTCATGCAAATCTCTCAGCTTGCTGGGACTGCCCCTGATTTCAACTCCAGGTTTAACACTATTTTTCTTAACCCCTCCAAAAAGCTGTCACTTTTGGGGAAAGGGTGGTAAACTCCCTTTAAAAAATACTGAATCATTACAGTTGCACACGTCTGTTACTGCAGAACATATATTCTGTCTGTCAGTACCACAGGTTAATATTCGTAATATTAAAGAGTGTCCATGATTGTGCCCATTTCTTTCTACATTTGTCCAGAAGTCTGTTTGTGTGTGTCCCAGATTGGTTGAGAGCTATGGTGACATGCCATTCATATTCGCAGATCTTCAGAGTATGCATATACCCCCTACTGTATATAATTATTTACACAACAGATACCCTTGTCAGCTATTATTGCGCCAAGAGTGGATAACCTCTTAAAATATTTTTAATTGCCATAAATATATATTTTAATAATTTTGATGTAAAATAATTCCTCTGCCTACTGTTTCAAAATTGCTGTAGTATATTTTGCCAAATTGTTGGGGGTTGAAGTCACTAAAATGAATTACATTTGAGTTTCAGACTATCATAGCTTTCAACTAATCAGGGACAAATCTCAGCAGAGTCTGGGACAAATCTAGAAGTAATCAGGGATAATTTTATAAGTATTAGTATAATTAACTTGAGACAATGATAGAATCAGACAATGTGAATGAAAATACATTTTCTGAAGTAAAAAAAAACTCTATTTATTATTAATAAATAGTATAGCGCACTGCTACATTCATCCCTCTCCATAAACGGGGATCAACTACAGATGCTGGAAATTAATGCCCCATTAGCCTGAGTCTGATATGCAAGGCTATGGAACACATCATCATGGTCTTAATTAACAAGGATATAGGGAATCTACAAACTCTAGATCCCACGCAATTTGGTTTTGTGAAAGGTAGTAGATCATGCTGGCTCAATCTGGTTGACTTCTTTGAGTCAGTCACCAGAGCTGTGGATGAGGGCAAGGCAGTTCATACAGCCTACCTTGATCTGGCAAAGGCCTTTGATACCATTCTACATTCAGGAATCATTGATAAACTCACCAAACTAGGCATCAACCCCTATATGACTAGGTGGGTTGCAAATTGGCTCACAGTGGGTTCTAAGTCAGACTGCTGACCAGTCACGAGTGGAGTCCCACAGGTCCTCTCCTGTTTGGCATCTACTTCTCAGAAGTCAAGACCAACAAAGAGGGACTCTGGCTGACCAAGTTCGCAGATGACTGCAAGCTGGGAGCCATTATTAACTCCCCAAATGATGTAGACATCCTACAGAAAGGCCTCACTGAGATCATTGACTGGTGTCAGAACCATGGCCTTAAGCTTAATGCCAAAAAATGTGTCATCTCCTTTGGGAAAAACTCAGTTCCTACTAATTACCACATCGACGGGAGCCCACTGAACACTGAAGGCGTTGTAAGATCTGGGGACACAGGTTGACAGCAACCTCCCCTTTGACCACCATATTGCCACTGTGGTCAGAAAGCTCTTCTATGCGGCACATCTCATTACCAAGGTTTTGCATCCAGTAAGAAAGAGGTCATCATCTTTCTCTACTCTTCCCTCATTAGGCCAATCATCAAGTATAATGCCCCATTTGGCATGTGCCTCACTAGGAACATGCAACAGCTGGAAAGGCCACAAAAGTTCCTCACGAAGAGGATCCTAAGCCTTAAACACATGTCCTACATGGAAAGACTCAAAAAACTCCAGCTATTCTCTGTCTCATATCATCTACTAAGAGGTGATCTCTGCTCGACTTACAAAGTCATGTCTGACCCAGCTCTGTTAGAAATGCTACAGCTAAAGAAATCCCAATCCCTGCGCTCCAGAGACCTCAACCCCAATACCACAATCAACAGAACATGCTGGAGGGACAGGTTCATAAACTGCCCATGCTCTGGAATAGACTTCCCATACATGTCCAGCAGAGCACCTCACTGGCCCTCTTCAAGAGGAATCTTGATGAGTCTAGTGTCATTACCTCTTTCTACTAAATACAAGGAGAACATTTAAGAAGGCCAATCAGCTTAGTTTCTGCTACTCCTTTCTCTCTTTCCACTAAAAAGAAAAAAAATTTCTAAGCTTGTTTCCTGCCTTTCCTGTGGGTGGTCTAGCTTGGATATAGATTTGCTGTGTCCAGGACTATTTGTAGGCTTCTAGGCCCCCAAGCCTTTCTGTGTTGGAGGGAAGCCTTCTAGCTTAATTTTGTTTCTTAGAACTAGCCAGTTTTTTGTTTCAGCACTCACTTGTTCAGAACTTACTGTAAGCACTAAATAAGCTACAAATTACTACAGCACTCAACTTTCCTCACTGTCTAGAGGAAAACAGTTTCTAGTACTTAACAAATAACCACCTATCCAGGCATGTCTAAGGGTCAGCTCCCGGTGTTTTCTCCTGTCTACCTGATGAATCTGGGCATCTTGAGGTAATGCAGTAATTGCCTCATGTACACAGACAACCCTCTCCTCCTACCACCCAAAACTACAACCTGTGAGAGATGCACTTATATAGCCAAACTGGAAGCAAGGCTCTCTTCCCCCAAGACTGGACTAGACAGTCAAGAGGAGAAGATAAACACTTGCACCACACCACAATCAGCACATATTCCCTCAAAACCTACACCACCAAAACACACACATAGAAACACAAAATACACGCCTACATTCGCGGAGGCTCTCAGTAAAAACCTGCTCAAGCAACAGGGACTTCCAAGCAGAAACACAAGCAACCTCCACCCCCCCCAACACAACCCAAATGACACATAGCCCAGAAACTCAGTGTGCCACTCAACCACAGCCCATAAGGCATAACAACGTACCCAATACTGTAGTCATAGGTGACTCTATAGTCAGGCCAACTGATGTTCCACTCACTAGGCTAAACAAGGAGAAAGTTACTGTCAGCTGCCTGTCGGGTGCCAGGATCCGCCACATAACGCATGCACACAGGTCACTCCACAACAAGTACAAATATGACTCTGTCATTGTCCATGTTGGTGTGAATGACCAGAGATGTACCTCCTTGGACTACATGAAAAGGGACATGGAGGAGCTGTCCGATCTTGTAGCCCAGGCAGGTATGACCCTAGCCCTGAGTAGCATCCTGCCATCACCCAGAATGATACCACAGTACAAGGACAAAATGATTGACTTCAACAATTGGCTAAGCTTCTGGTGTAATTCTAAGGGGATCCAGTACATGTCTGCCTGGGATGACATGATCGACAAGCCACGATGCTTTGCCAGAGATGGCCTGCACCTGTCACCCCTGGGATTCCGAAAACTGGCGAAGGCTCTAGCCACCTCTATAGTGCCTTTTTTAGGCAAGGTTCAAATGACAAATTCACCACCCTAACAGGTACAGGCAAGAAGAATCTGAGGGTATTGCTACTCAATGCTAGAAGTCTAAATCTCAAAATGCACTCACTCGAGGCACTCCTTAAAATGGAGAACACAGACATCTGTGCAGTGAAAGTCCTGGTTCGAGGCTCCAGAGAGTACCCCTGCATTACCAGGCTATAATTCATACCACACCTTTCGGCCACCTAACCTGGACCGAAACACTCAAGGCGGAGGTGTGTCCATATTCATTATGGATATCCACACCACCAGGCTAGTTGCTCAGCATAATGCATCCGAGATTATCCAAGTGCAACTAACTCTGGGCAAGACCGCAATCCAAATTGTAGCTTGCTACAGATCCCCCACCATACCCTAGGATTCCCACTCCTCATTTCTTAATACACTGGAAAATATTAGGGTACAACCTAACACCCTAATAATGGGCGATTTCAACTACCCTACCATTAACTGGGAAAACTACTCATGTACCAACTCTTGTGCTCAACGTTTTCTGGAATTCATAAATTCCAATGCCATGGATCAACTTATCCACACCCCCACCAGGGGCAGCAATATCCTAGACATGGTTATTACCAATATGGGCAACCGGTGCTCCACACCAGAGGTCAATTCCTCGTTGGTCAGATCCGACCACAAACTAATCACCCTAGACATCCACATCCCTCCCCCACCCCCCATTAGGGAAACCAAAGTAAAAAATGTCTCCAAAGCCAACTTCACGCTTCTTAAGACAGAAGTGGCAAACTTCAAGACACCCATGCTGACGGACAATAGAGGTAGGACTGCTGAATCCCACACAAATGCACTTTATAAGCACTTACACAAGTGCATGGATCGTGCAATCCTTAACAGAACCAAGATGCTACCTCCAAAAAAAGGAAGCCAATCTAGTGGTCCCCTGCCATAAACAAACTCTACAACAGAAGAAAGAAACTGTTGCAAAAAAAAAAAAAAAAAAAAAAAAAGAGTAACATCCCATGATTGGAGAAACTCCTTGGTCAGCCTCAGTAAGAAGCTGAGATCCCTCATAAAATCCTCCAAAGCTAGTTATGAAAACAAAATCGCCACTGACTCTAAAGACAACCACAAAGCATTCTATAGCCATGTCAAGAATCTCAATGGCAACACTCAGATCTGCTCTGAGTTACAGCACAATGGCACTAAATATACAGAACCAACTGATATTGCCAACATCCTGGCAGATAGGTTCAGTGCTAACTTTACCCCCCTGTCATCCCCTAAAGGGCCCATCTCTATACCAGAAGAATGCAAAGTTCCTGTAATCATGGCTGCACAGGTAAAACACACACTATCCAAAGCCAAGAACACAGCATCCATGGGACCTGATGACATCCCAGGCTGTGTTCTACATGAACTACAGAATGAACTGGCACTCCACCTAAGTACCCGTGTTCACTCATAGCCTCACCTCAGGCTATGTGCCCACTGAATGGCGCACAGTGACAGTTATCCCACTCCACAAAGGGGGAGCCACCACAGACTCCGGAAACTACCGCCCCATTATGGTCTGCGAGGCTATGGAACGTATCATCATGGAACTTATAAACAATGACATTGTTAATCTCCAAACTCAGGACCCCACCCAGTTCGGGTTTGTAAAAGGCAGATCATGTCTCCTAAACCTGATAGACTTCTTTGAAGCAGTCACCAAAGCTGTAGATGAGGGTAAGGTGGTTCACACAGCCTATCTAGATCTCGCCAAGGCTTTCTACACCATCCCCCACTCTGGAATTATAAATAAACTCACTAAACTAGGTATAAATCCCTATGTCACAAGATGGGTTGCCAACTGGCTCACTGACAGAATCTACACTGTGAAAGTAGCAGACTCCAAATCCATCTTCAGACCAGTGACAAGTGGAGTACCACAGGGTTCAGTCCTGGGTCCTCTCCTGTTTGGTATCTACTTCTCTGAAGTACAGGCCAAAACAGAAGGTCTTTGGCTAACGAAGATGGCAGATGACAGCAAACTAGGAGCCATAATCAAAACTCCAAAAGATGTGGACATCCTACAAAAGGGCCTCGCTGAGACAGATGCCTGGTGTCAAAGCCATGGGCTCAAGCTCAATGCCAAAAAGTGCACTGTCATCCCTTTTGGTAAAAACTCAGTACTCATGAAATACCACATAAGTGGTAGTCTACTAACACTGAAAGTGTGATAAAAGACCTTGGGACACAGGTGGACAGTAGTCTCTCCTTTGATAATTACATTGCCAGAGTAGTCAGGAAATCCTTCTATGTGGCACACCTCATTACAAAAGGTTTCTCATCCAGGAAAAAAAAGAGGCCATTGTTCCCCTCTACTTGTCATTATAGACCCATTATAGAGTACAATGCCCCTTTTTGGTATGTACCTCACAAGACATCTACAAAAACTGGAAAGGCCACAGAAATACCTCACAAAGAGGATTACCGGCCTCAAACAGATGCCCTATGCAGACCATCTCAAAAAACTGCAGCTTTACTCCATTGCATATCGCCTACTCAGAGGCAATCTCTGCCTAACACACAAAACTATGTCAAACCCAGAGCTTTTAGACATGCTCCACTTAAAGAAATCCCAAGCCCTACGAGCTACATGCTCTAGGGACCTAAACCTTGTCACCACAATAAACAGAACATGCTGGAGGGATAGATTCCTCTCTCAGAGACTTCCCATACACTGGAACAAACTACCTATCTATATCAAACAAAGCTCCTCATTAGCACTCTTCAAGAAAAATCTTGATGATTGGATGGTAGATGGGAAATTCACCCCGGGGATCACTTATGTGGCTCTGCTCGACAGTGGCACAGAAAAATAATTTTCTTGGGTGGCGAAAGCCAGGGTACCTTTGGCTAAGCTTCTATAGGCCCTAGGGCTAATAGCCTAGTACCTAGCTATGAACCTAAATAGAAAGTTCACCCCAGGGATCAGTCCACTGGCTCTACTTGATAGAGGCATTGGGAACTAATGTCGGGCGGCACGATGCCAGGGCATTTCTATCAGCTAGGCTTGTAAAGGCTCCAGGGCCATTAGCCTAGTACACACCTATGAACCTATTATATTAACTATTACTATTATGAATGAAAAAAGCCTCCTTCTCTGGTCCTCAACTTAGAAACATTTTAAGCAAAACCTCACTAGGAATATATTCACAAACGCCATCTCTTACATCTAAGGTTATCTTATATACAGTACAAAGCAATACATATCAGTTACACACGCCATAAAGCAGACCAATGAATGATGGACCGGACAGAAGATTCTGCTAAAATGGCCTTATTTTGTTTTTCATTTTATCTCTTGACAGATGTTACAGGCTGTTAGAAAATATAGGGATAAGGTATCTGCATATATTACCCTTAGCTGTAAGATCTCTATAGATCTAATGTACATTAGGGGTCATTTTAGTCATACCTGGCCAAGTCTGGTCCCATAAACTAATACAACTTGCCCTTTTGTCTTCAGTTTGTAGACTTGTGTGAGCTTTGATTTGTTTGCTGTACTCTCCTTTCTTTTCACATTCTGTGAAAATGTCACAGAGTTTAAGCACCACTTCTAGTGGTTCTTCTGTATTTCCTTCTTTGTCATTTTTCTGAACTCCGTTTGTCTCATGCTAAAATTTCACTTGTATAGCATATTAAATGAGCATAAATTCAAACATTTTCTCACTGTACCTAGAAAATGGAAAATATTTAATATAATGTGTTCTAGTCTCAATAAAAAAACAAGACAAAGTCTTAATTAATGCAAACCATGCATTGTCTTTTTCTTTTTATGACTATTTTCCCATTTGGTTAATGCAGTTAAGACTGCATTTTTGTGTAAGTTTGCCAGTTATTTTCATGCATGAACTGTGGTTTTGTGTAGCACTTTTCCACAACAGTGATGTTATGAGGAAATAAAATCCTTGCTGAAAGCAATAATTCATGAATCTGACTGCCTTTAGGGATTGTCTTCATCCTCCCATTCTATAGTAATCATCATCATCACGGGTCAGTATGAGATCAGATGCAAGAAATATTTGATACAGTCCCTTGGAGGACTACTGCAGGTAAGCTACTACAATCTTAAGGAATGACTAGCATGTTCAGCATAACACATGGGTGAGCCTATGTTGTAGTTGGTTTTGGCAAGAAAGGCTCTTCTGTTTACATAATATGCCTGGTTTTGGTCTGGGCTACTCTGAGGGCAAATAAATCCTACTTGATATCCATGAATTCGGAGATCTTATTTAGGGAATCCAAAAGTGTACTTCTAGAAAAAGGGAAAGATCAAGTAGGAGTTAAAAAAATCCTTTTTTTACAATAAACACAAAACAATGCAAAAGCCTCAAAAATCATACTTATCTCATTAACACGCTCGACTATATTCTCTAACCGCTGTGTTTGGTGGCCTGGAAGATCTCATCTTAGAACATAGTAGAACTCTCTTATTAGAACCAGTGTTAAAGATTTAGAGAACAGCAAGAAAACAGCCACACAAAAAATTATAGAAGGCAAAGTGGAAAAAGTTGACAGTGTGGGCTCAGAAATAATTATTTGCAAGGCACTTAAGTGTTTGGTATATAGCATCCTAGGTTACTTGCAGACATTTTACCATATGTCACTCTTATTCTTCTAGTGAACTGTATATGTATCTACTTTCTCATTTGTATGCATAGCTCTACTCTAGTTTCTGCTATCAGTTCTTTCAAGCTGCAGCTCTTTAAAAGACCTATATCTCAAAAATTGGCAAGGGACCCAACATTTATGATAGAAAAAAATAATGCGTCTGTTTATGAACCAGGATTCACAACAGACATTAACTAGATCTCTTGAAACCTATATATATTTTTCTGTCTGTGAGTTGCTTAAACTGTTACAGTTGCTTTCTGACTTACATGCTCCATTTTGTTTTCGGTTTTAAGAAATTTGCTTGGCCTGATGTTTTTATTCTATGTGGGAGATCTGGGCTGCGTATTTCACGTTTTTTTCATTGGTTAATTTGTTTCTTCAGTGATACTTAAACATACATAGGGAATTTTGTTTTTCATTTTTTCCTGATAAAATTCAAAGCCTCCAAAACTACACGCACTGTTGGTGACTCCCTCCTGTTATTTTGGCCACCCACCCTTCCATTCCTCAAATCTGTTTTTTAACCTTGGTGCTTTTAAGCTGCCCATCTCATTGTCTGTTCTACTGATTTACTTGGTCTGAATTCACTATATAACTAGCTGTTAGATAAAGCAGTGTATTTTTACACTAAAACGAAGGTCTTTTGGCTTTTCTCGGTTATGGGTCACCACAGCGGAACTCCGGTCTGCTAATGATTGGCAGTGGATTTTTTTTTCTATGGTGCCGAGGTGCCAGCCCGATGCCTAACCTTCAAAGAAGGCACACCCATTCACGCACACACCTACCTGCATGTGCTCCAACCGAGAATCGAACCAGAGAACCTTTTGCTGTGAGGCAACAACGCTAACTGCTGCACCACCGCTGACTCAAAGCAGTGTATTTTTTACACTAGCAATCACTTTTGTGGGTTTTTACATCAAGAAACAAGTGAATTTTCCATCTAGTGGCACTGGGTGGTTGTCTGGTCTGTATAGGTTAGGGAAACACACTAGAGATTCCTGCATGTAGTCATTTTATTGGCTACAGGGCTTATTAATCAGCTTATCTTGGTTTAGTGCCTTTATAAAACCAGTCTCACATAAAGCTATCACAACAATGAATCAAACACAAACGCACAAAGACATACTCGGAGGCTCTGAGCAAAAATTTACCTAAACAGCAGAGGCCTCCAAAGCAGACACCCAAGCAACCGCCACCTCATGACACCACAGGCAACACATAAAACACAAAATCAGTGTGCAAAGCAGTCACAGCCCTTAAGGCCAAATACAACACCAAACATACTTGTCATAGGTGACTCCATAGTCAGACACACTGACGTCCCACTCACCAGACTGAACAAGGAGAGGGTCACAGTAAGCTATCGGGTGCTAGAATCCGCCACATAACACAAGCTCTCGGGTCATTCCACAGCAAGTACAAATATGACACAGTCATTGTCCGTGCTGGTGTGAACGACCTGAGACGTACCTCCCTGGACTACAGGAAAAGAGACATAGAGGAGCTCTCTGATTATGTAGCCCAGGCAGGTATGACCCTGACCCTGAGCAGCATCCTTCCTTCACCAAGAATGATGCCACAACATAGAGACAAAATGGTCAGCTTTAACAACTGGCTAAATTTCTGGTGTCATTCAAAGGGGATCCAGTGTCTGTCTGCCTGGGATGACATGCTTGACAAGCCATGCTGCTTCGCAAGGGACGGCTTGCACCTGTCACCCCTGGGATTCCGGATATTGGCTAAGGCTCTTGCCACCCCCATAGTGCCTTTTTTAGGCAAGGCTCAAATTCTAAACCTACCACCCTAGAAAAAAAAATGGGAAGAAACTAAGGGTAATGCTGCTCAATGCCAGAAGTCTAAATCTCAAAATCCACGCACTCGAGGCCCTTCTCAGTATGGAGAACATCGATGTCTGTGCTGTGACTGAAACCTGGTTCAAGGCTCCTGAGAGCACCCCGGCACTATCAGGTTTTACCTCATATCATGCGTTCCGGCCCCAAAACCCGGACCACACCACAAAAGGAGGGGGTGTATCCATATTTATCAAGGATACCCACACCTCCAGGTTGGTGGCAACGCATGAAGCATCGGAAGCCATCCAGGTGCAATTAACCATAGGCAAAACTGCTGTACAATTTGTAGCATGCTACAGGCCACCCTCTCAAACTCAGGAACCCCACACAGCCTTCCTGAAGACACTGGAGGGTATAAAAGTATCTCCAAACACCATTATATTGGGTGACTTCAACTACCCGAATATAGACTGGGAACATTACTCAAGCCCAAACTTTCTAGCCCAAAGGTTCCTGGAGTTCATAAATTCAAATGCCATGGAACAACTAGTCACCGTTCCCGCAAGAGGAGAAAATATACTAGATCTCATCATCACAAACATGGGGACAAAATGCTCCACACCGGAAGTATATCCCTCATTGGTGAGATCAGATCATAAACTAATCTCACTGGATATCCACATCCCGCCCCCACCCAAAACAAAAAAGACCACAGTGAAGAACTTCTCTAAAGCAAACTTCACACTACTCAAGACTGGTGTGGTATCCTTCAAGGCCCCCGAGCCAGTGGAAACCACAACCCAAGCTGCGGAAGCCCTTACAAATGCCTTCTACGAACACCTCCAGGACTGCATGGATCAGGCAATCCCTAATAAAACCAAGACTCTTTCCACCAAGGGCAAACGTCCAGTCTGGTGGACCCCAGCCATAAACAAACTTTACAATAAGAGGAGAAAACTGTTACATGATAGAGCAAAATCCATAAAAGAGAAGACACCTTTGATCATTATTAGTAAAAAAATACGAGCACTCATAAAATCATCCAAGGCCAAAATCCATAAAAGAGAAGACACCTTTGATCATTATTAGTAAAAAAAATACGAGCACTCATAAAATCATCCAAGGCCAACTTTGAGAGAAAAATTGCCATAGATTCAAAAGACAATCATAAGGCCTTCTTCAGCTATGTTAGAAACCTGGGTGGAAACTCCCAGATATGCTCAGAATTAGTCCAAAATGATACAAAAATCACTGAACCCACAGACATTGCCAACATACTGTCAGACAGGTTCAGTGCAAACTTCATCCCCCTCCCCCAAAAGGAGAGATAACTATCCCAGCGGAGTGCAGCCTCCCAGACATCTCCAATGCGCAGGTGAAAGCTGCTCTCTCTAAAGCTAAAACACAGCATCAATGGGACCGGATGGTGTCCCCGGCTGTGTGCTACACAAACTCAATGAGGAACTAAACCCGCACATAAGGCAGCTGTTTAATCTTAGCCTTACCACAGGATACGTGCCCAAGGAGTGGCGTCACGGCAACTGTGGTCCCACTCCACAAAGGCGGTGCCTCACGGACCCTGGTAATTACCGCACCATAAGCTTAACAAGCCTGGTCTGCAAAGCTATGGAGAGGATCATAATGGAACTCATAAACAAAGACATAGGGGACTTGCAGACATTGGACCCGACCCAGTTTGGCATTGTCAAGGGCAGATCATGCCTTTTGAACTTGGTCGACTTCTTCGAAACAGCCACCAAGGCCATTGATGAGGAAAGGCAGTCCATACAGCCTACCTTGACCTTGCAAAAGCTTTCGACACAATACCCCACTCGGGTATTATAGAGAAACTTACCAGCTTAAATGTAAACCCATATGTCACAAGATGGGTTGCAAACTGGCTAAAGGACAGAACCCACAGGGTTAGAGTAGCTGGCGCCATGTCAGACTCCAAGCCGGTCACAAGTGGTGTCCCACAGGGCTCAGTCCTTGGCCCCCTGTTGTTCGGCATCTACTTCTCAGAAGTACAGGCTAACATAGGAGGACTATGGCTGACAAAGTTTGCAGATGACTGCAAACTGGGAGCCATAGTGGAAAGTACATCGGACACAGATATCCTTCAGAGGGGTCTCTCGGAAACTGACAGCTGGTGCCAGAGCCATGGCCTGAAGTTAAATGCCAAAAAATGTACAGTCATACCCTTCGGGAAAAACAAGGTAACCCCAAGCTACCATATAGGTGGCAATCCACTAAGCACAGAAGAGGTTATCAGGGACCTGGGGACCCAGGTTGACAGTGGCCTTTCTTTTTTCACTCACATTGCTAAAGTGGTTAGAAAAACCTTCTACATTGCCCACCTGATCATGAAGGGATTCACATCCAGATCAAGTGAGGTCATTGTTCCCCTGTACTCTTCACTTATCAGACCAATGATCGAGTACAATGCCCCATTCGGGATGTATCTCACCCGACACCTGCAGCAATTGGAGAGACCCCAAAAGTTCCTCACCAAAAGGATAAAGGGACTCCAAAATCTGTCATATGCTGCCAGACTGAAGAAACTCCAGCTCTATTCAGTCGCATACCGCCTGCTCAGAGGTGACCTGTGCCTGACATACAAGGCCATGTCCAACCCGGAATTAATGGACATGCTCCACCTCAAAAATCCAAATCTACCAGATCCACTAGAGCAAGCGACTTAAACCTTAGCACGGATATAAATAGGACATGCTGGAGGGATAGATTTGTCACCCAGAGACTCCCTATGTTGTGGAATAAAATCCCGGTCCATGTGAGGCAGAGTACCTCGCTGGCTCTGTTCAAGAGAAATCTTGACCGGTGGATGGGAGATTGTAGGTTTACCCCGGGAATCATCTCTGTGTCACTGCTGGACAGAGGCACAACAAACTAATGGGCACAGTATTTTTTAACATAAGGGGTGGCGTAAGCCACAAAAACTCTGGGCTAGGCTTATAAATGCCTTAGGGCAGATAGCCTAGTATAAACCTATGAACCTATGAACCTATAAATTCTGTACAACTGAGTGGCTCTTAGCACATTTCTAGAAAGTAAAGTACTTTTACTGAATAATCATACCTTTATAATCTGCTGTATCTGTATTTTTAAGTTTGTTTGTGGTAGTATTTCACTCCAGACACTCCTTTACGGTGCTTTTACATTAGGAACGCTGGAATTACTCATATAATGACAGTAGGGGTTTACCTGGTCTATCTGAATTGAGAAACACAATAAAGGGCTCCAAGTGTAGTCGCTGTATTGGCCAGAGGGCTCAAGTCAGTTTTCTGTATTTCCAGTGCTGGTATAAATTCAGAATATTTGCAGTGAGCTGCTCTCTGTGCCAGTGCCCCATACAAATGCAACCATCTGGGAACATTGCTTATTTTCATTATACTTTGAAAGTTTACTATGCTGGTTACCTTATTATAGCACCTAGGGCTACAGCTGCTCAGACAACATATGATTCTGGCACTGAACAGCATCACTGGTTAGGTTAGCTGCAGATTGCACCACTTAAGCACTCATCCCTAATCCAGTTACTAACACCATCCACACCTGTTCCTTTCAATTACGCATTAGAACCTGCAACCATGGATGGGCACTTTCCTGCTATCACTGCATCCAGCTTGATGGACATGGGTATCCTGAGGCAATGTAACAAATTCCTTATGTACACTGACAACCACTTAATTCTCAGACAGACAAATACAGTACATGAAAGATGTAGTTACTCATTAATATTGGAGGTTAGACTCTCATACACAGACACAAAAAGCAGCAAACAGGTTGTCAGCAACTTTCACACATCACTCACCGCACCCAAAAAGGACCACACACACAGACCCATATATGTGGAGGCACTCGCATGTAACTTACCCAAACCTCAAAGTTCTCCCAAGTACACTCCTGAGAAACTCTGCATGTAGACAATCAAGACAATTTCCATCACAACACAAAGCTACATCTCCTTGTGTCTCAACTACCATGCCCATAAGGTGAAACATTCAATGTGGAAGACATAGCAAATCTGCTTGCTGACAAATTCAGCTCAAATTTCACCTCCCGATCAGATCCAGTTCTCCCCCAAAAAATACCCTCTGTGACACCCCTGCACTGGCCCGGTAATCAAGGAGCCTTCAACCCTCACCACTAACACCAGTGAGGGACATACAAATTGGGAGGATGACAAGTACACACACACAGTAAAGTACAATTTCCCTTAAAAGCACACAGAGATCACAGACAGTCTGAGGCTGGTTTCTCCCTACCTCTCTCCAGATCCCCAATAAGACTCCCCACTGGCACAGCTATAGGGTTAAGATTTCAGCCGAGGGCAAATTCTCCTGCTAGGATATGACCTACCAGCCTCTGGAAAGTTGCTGGGGCATTTTTCAACCCAAAGGACATCTTTGTGAACTCATACAAGCCGAAAGGAGTCACAAAGGCTGACCTCTCTCTAGCTCTGGAAGTCAAGGGCAACTGCCAGTAACCCTTGGTAAGATCAATGGTGATAAGATACTAAGCCCCAAATAGCTGCTCTAGGGCTTCATCTGTCCTAGGCATGGGGTAAGCATCTGACTCTGTGTGACTATTTAATTTCCTGTAGTCCACATATAACCTGGTGCTGCCATCCTTCTTTGGTACCAGCACCACTGGGGAGGCCCAGGGACTGCTGGACTCCTGAATTATCCCTAGTTCCAACATTTCCTGTATCTCCTCCCTCAGAGTCCGTTTGACTCTCTCAGGCACCCTATAAGGGGGCTGCTTAATAGGCCTTTGGTTTCCTGTATCCACATGGTGCTGCACCAGGTGGGTGCACCCTGGTTTCACAGTTAACATGTCCCCAAACTCCTGTAACACTGCTCGGATTACTCAAACCTAGGTAGGGGACAGCTGCTGGGACATTGCTACCCCTTCCACTGAGGTGTCAGTCCGAACCTCACTGAGGAGATCAGTCACCAGATCCTTCTCAGACTCTTCCTGCAATTCGCTGCAAATACTCAGCACAAGGTCCTCCCTATCATGGTAAGGTTTCATCATGTTAACATGGTACAATTTGCATCCCTGCCTCCTGCCTAGCAGTTCTACCATGCAGTTAACATCACTGACATTCCTTACCACCTCATAGGGTCCCTCCCAAGCTGCCTGCAGCTTACTGTGCCTGACAGGAATGAGGACCATTACCTGCTGCCCTAAAGCATACTCTCTAGCTCGAGCATTCCTGTCATACCAGACCTTTTTCTGCTGTTGGGCTTCTGCCAGTTTCTCCTGGGCCAAGCCCAAGAGTTCCCTGAGTTTTGTCCTGAGGTTTAGGACATATGCCACAACCCACACCTTGTGAGATTCACACTCGCCCTCCCACTCATCTCAAATTAAATTTAGACGTCCCCCCTCACCCTATGCCCATATAACAACTCAAAGGGTGAAAACCCTGTGGATTCCTGTGGAATATCTCTGTAAGCAAACAGATGGGGCAAATATTTGTCCCACTCCCTCCTAAACTTGTCTGCAAATGCCTGTAGCATGGTCTTGAGTGCAGAGTTTAACCTCTCAACAAGACCATTAGTCTGGGGATGGCAGAGGGTCATCTTTAGGTGCTTCACCAGACAGTACTTCCACAGACAAGTCAGCAGGTCTGACATGAAATTGCCACTTTAGTCAACCAGTATTTCTTTTGGAAAACCTACCCTGCTGAAAATCTCTAACAAAGCATTTGCCACCTTGTCTGTCTCAATGGAGGACAGACCCACTACCTCAGGGTATCTGGTAGCATAATCTACTACCACTTTTTCCCTGTGGAACTTGGGGTGCGCAGAGGTCCCACAATATCCATAGCTACTCTCTGAAATGGCTCCTCAATCACAGGCAAAGGCATCAAAGGAGCTTTCACCTTGTCAACTGCCTTGCCTACATTTTGGCACTGTTCACAGGTCCTGCAGTACCTTGTTGCATCTCTGGAAATCCCAGACCAATAAAGGTTTTGCATAACACATCTCTTTGTACGTGTTATGCCCATATGACCTGCAAAGGGAATATCATGGGCTATGGCTAGAAGTGCCAGACGGTAGGCTCTTGGCACTTCCAACTGCTGTATGCTCTTACCCTCTAGCCCTCCCTCAGGGGTCCATTCACTATACAGTAATCCTTTGTCCCAGTATACAGATTCCCCTTTCTCTTTTAAATTAGGTGCCTCACTAGCTACCTCTCTCAGGCCTTGTAATGTGGGGTCTGAGAGCTGAGCCGGTCTCAACTCTCTCTCTGTAACCCTTCCCAGCTCCCCTTCAAAGGAAGTCTGGTATCCTCTGACAGTGGTGCCTCACTGTCAGCCTGGGTACTACTATTCACCTCTGCCGTTGCAGTCACTCTGTCCAGGAGACCATCAGTACCAACAAGGAGCTGTGGCTCACCTTCAGTCTTACTGCTACAGGGAAGCTCCCTCTCTGAAGTAACCACCTCACCCTTCCTGGCTGCAAGTGTGCGTTCTGTCTGGGTCTCCCCAGGCTACCAAACCCACATGCTCGTCTCCAAGCCTGGCTACTGGTAACTGCATGAACACATGGTACTGCATTATCAAAATCATTCCCTATCATGACATCTTCAGAGATATCCTCAAACACACCTACTTGCTGGCTTCCTTTTCCACCCTCCCAATCAAGGTAAACCCTAGCCAATGGTATTTGGAATGGGGTCCCTCCTAAAGCTCTGACTGGAGGGGACTGCCCAGGCAAGTAGCACTTCTCTGTAAACATTGCAGGTTTCAAAATGGTTACGCCAGAGGCTCCCTCTCTCTTAGCAATGGTCTGTTTGCCATTCACTAAGATAGGATATAATCTCTTGTGGTAGTTTGGTACCCTTGTTGTCTCAAGACAACTTACTGTTGGCATTTTTTGTCATTCCCACTTACTGGCTCTCCCACCTTTTCTTCCCCACCTTGCCTCCGTGGACATCTATATTCTACATGGCCCCACTGGTTGCATTTAAAACATTTAACCCTAGGTCCTGGACATGTACCTGGACTGGTGGCTTCCCCTGCTACTGGCAGATTCTGTTGGGGCAGTCTAGGCTGCCCACCATGGGTTCCCTTAGACCCATGAGCAGCACTGTGTGTCCCTTTCCTGTGCAGTGATGCCCTGCTTGCTAGGTATAGGTCTCCCTTCTTTCCCAACTCATCTACAGTAAGGCATTGTCCATCAGCTAACCAGATCCTCATGTCCTCAGGCAAAGTGCTAAGGGCTTGTTCCCTCAACAAAATGTCTGCCAGCCCTTCAAAAATGGTGACCTGACATCCACTCACCCACCTATGAAAATAAGTGCTTAATTCAGCAATATATTCACACATACTTTCATCTGCCTTGCATCCGTGCTCACGAAACTTTTTCCTATAAACTTCAGGTGTTAACTTAAAAAATTCTAGCAAACAGTTCTTTAAAACATGATAATTTAAACAGTCCTCATCAGGCAGTTTGGAAAGAAGAGTTACAGCTTTAGCATGGAGTAAGGGGGTCAGAAACTGTACCCAGAGCCCTTGGTCAACATCATGCTGTTTACATAGCCTCTCAAACATATGAGCGAAACTATCAAAATTACCCCCCCCTGTAAATTGTGGAAGAAATTTACTGACCTTAGTTGCTTCTGAGGTTCAGTTGCTCCCTTTCCCATTACTTCCATGACTCTGGCAAAGAGTCAACATCTCCTTTTCATGTTGCCTCTCCCCTTCCTTCTCCTCAGCGTCTAGGCGTAGCAGTTTCTCATTCTCCTCAGCCTGCATACATCTCAGTCTCTCTGCTGTTTCTATTTCCAAACACTTGGCTTCCAACTCAAGTCTCTAACTCCAGATGGATTTTTAAGTTCTCATTGGAAAGGTTGGGCTGTCCATTTTCTGAGAGTTGTACATCTCCAGGGCCAGTCCGATTGGCATCCTGGTTGTTATTCTCTGATGCAGCTGTGACTAAAGCTGCAATCATGTCTGCTTTAGTCCAGTTGGCATGCATCAGTCCTTTAGCCTGGCACATCTCAAGCCAGCTGGCTCCTTGTCAGCTTGCCATACTCCTCTGCTGACATGCTTGCCTGCTGCTCTCCCTGACTAAGCTAACAAAAAATAAAACAATTGTGATATGAACTCTGTACTCCTAATCAGCCATGCAGTAAACATTCAAACATCTTCAGTGATCACTGCACACAACCTACAGGAGTTCAATATCCATACCACTACAAGCCAATTAATGTGATGTGGCTATCCTACCACTACCAAACAATTAATATGTGACACTCCTGCACTGGCCCAGTAATCAAGGAGCTCCAATCCTCACCACTAACACCAGTCAGGGGCGTGCACATTGGGAGAATGACAAGTACACCCACAGTAAAGTACAATTTCCCTTAGGAGCACACAGAGATTACAGTCAGTCTGGGGATGATTTCTCCATTTCTCTCCAGATCCCCAATAAGACTCCCCACTGGCCCAGCTACAGGGTTAAGATCTCAGCAGAGTGGTCAAGCCAAAACCTCCAGCACCCTCTCTGTCCAACCAGTGCTTCGTGTCCCTGCCCAAGTAGCAGACACAAACACACTTTGAGATTTGATTTATATACAAACATACAGACACTTCTGAGGAAGGTTGGCACAGGTTCACTAGCTATGTCCCATTCTGCCCAAACTATAAGGTAGTACCAGCTGCCACCAACCACCATTATCAACTACTATAAGGCCCTTACAAAGGGTGACCAATTCTACTGTGTAATGTTACTATTATCCAAATGGTAAGTGTGTCCAAGACATTAAGGCTATTTAACAGTGGCCTGTACAGTGTTACCAAATATATATGCTAGTACTCTAAGAGCTTAAATATCTCTAACAAACCACTCACAATTAAAAGGTTTAAATATATTTAATAATAAATAATAACAGAACAAGACAATACTCAATAACCCAAATACAGTGACAACAGAGTTCAGAATCACAGGAAATACTTTAAAACAACATTGGAGGGCAGTCTCACACGAATAGAGAAAACATCTAGATTGATGTTACTATTTTCCTATCTCTAAGAGAGATACTATGATCTAAATCTTACTTACACAGCAAGGCAAGTGCTGGTGAGATGTTTACAGGTCCAGAGACAAATACAAAATGCCCAGACTTTCTCTCTTGAGATAGTTCTTAAATTAATAATACATATTACTGCTGGGTTAGCTAGATGAAATCACTATTTGACACCTGCCTCTATTTCCAGGCTAAACATACCAACGGAATTTAACATGTCTCTATAAAAAATACTTATCTTTTAGAAGTTGCCACTTCTCTCTTAGAAGCTTGCCTGAAACTGGAAGAAGTAAAACAATTAACAGTTTTACATTTTAAACCTAGTAATTATTTCTGTCTTAAGAAAAGAAAAAAAGAAAAAATCTCTAGCTGTAGACATTCTGTCTTCTAGCTGTGGTAAACAATCGTAAAAATCTTTACTTACTTTCTCAGAGTTTGCAAGTTAACTCTGTATGCCCCAATTAATAATATGAATATCTACATTTGTGCAGGTATGTAGTCCATATACATTTCTGCTCTTTTCCAGCAGGGTGCACTGTGGTTATATTTTTGAAGCTCAGCACATAACATACATGTTACTTACATTTGTAGACAAGCATATGGATCATATTAATATTTAAGACAACATATAATTATTGGCAAAATTTTAGCTAGCTGGGCTGGCAGGCTTCACACCTTCCACCACTCCACTGCCAATTATCACCAAAGAACAGGTTGACACTGTGCTCTCTAAAGCTAAAAACATGGCTTCAATGAGGCTTGACAATATACCAGGTTGCCTCTTAAAACAGCTTAAACAAGGAGTTATCAGACTTGTCAGGATCTCTATTTAAAAACAGCCTCTGGACTGGCTTTGCCTCGACAGGTGGAAGAGGGCAGCTGTCATCCCTCTGCATAAAGTAGGCCCATCTATTGACCCAGGTAATTACAGATAGAGAAGTTTGAGTAGTCTTATATGCAAGAAAATGGAAAGAATAATCATGGACCTGATAAATAATGATGTAGAAGACCTCCAAACAATGGACCTGACCCAATTCAGCTTTGTCAAGGGCAGTTCCATGTCTACTGAATCGGATGGACTTCTCTGAGAAAGTCACCACATGGATGAGGGTAAAACAGTACATACCACCTACCTTAATCTGGCCAAGACATATGACAATTCCCCACTCAGATATAACAAACTCACAAAACTGGGCATAAATCCCTATGTCACCAGATGGATAGCCAGTTGACTTATTTACAAGACACATGGTTAAAGTGGGTGAATCTAGACCCAACAAGAAGCCACTGACTAGTGTTTGCCATAGGGCTTAGTACTGGGACCACTCCCGTTCAGAATATACTTCTCTGAAGTCGAGGCAAATGTGGAAGGCCTCTTGATGACAACGTCTGCCAATGACTGCAAGCTGGGGGCCATCACAATCTCCAACGATGTAGGTATCCTTCAAAAGGGTCCAACTCAGACAAGTGATTGATGCCAGAACCATGGCCTGCAACTAAATGCAAGAAAATGTATTATCATATGCTCTGGGTAGTCAAATACCTCTGCAAATAAGATCATCAATAGCACACCCCTTACATTAGACTCAGAGGTGACAGAACTAAGTAGAGAGATATATAGTAGCCTGAACTTCAACGTCCATTTATCCACAGTGGTGAGGAAATTGTTTTATGTGGCACAACTTATAAGTAAAGGCATGGCATCCAGAAAATTACAGTCCCACTGTACTCAGCCCTCATTAGAATAATGAAGGAGTACAGTGCATCATTTGGCATGTACTTGACTAGGCACTTAAAGCAGCTGGAGCAACCTCAAAGGTTCCTCACAAAGAAAGTACAGGGTGTAAACAGCATGAACTATGCTGAGAGAGTAACAGGATAAGGCTTTTAGTCTATATCCTACTGACTATTAAGGGGTGACCTATGCCTGACCTACAAGACACTCACAAATCCAGACCTGATGAAGCAGCTACACATCCACAAGTCAAACAGCATGTTGGTCACCCGATCTACGGATCTAAACTTAGTCAGCGACTCAAACGAAACATGCTGGAGACAACTGTGTCTCAGAGAATGCCCCTTATTTGGAACAGGCTTCCTATTCACATTAACCAGAGCCTTTTCCTGGCCCTCTTAAATGCAACTTGGATCAATGGATGGGGAATTGCAAAGTCACACCTGGGTAGTGCCTATGTCCCTTTATGGACAGGGGACATATGTAAGATACTCAATGCACAGGCATAAATCCATGCCATCCTTTTGCCTCTAGGGGCCGTATATTGGGTAAAATCAGGTTATATTGGCTAGGCTTGTAAGGGCCCTATTGATCACCTATGAAAAACATTATTTTTATAGCAGTAACATGTGCTAGATTGATTCCTGATTTACAGGCCCTGACTTTCATGAAAATGTAGTTTCAGAAAAGATTTTAATTGGATGATTTATTTTTCATCATTTCCTTAGAGGTCTTTCACAAAACTGCACACCATAAACAACGCAGACATTACTCAGATGGAAAACGTAGTTTACCTGTACCTATGGAAACTTTATCGAAATGGCTTGGGAACTATTTTTTTTTTTGGTATAAATATAGCAGTGTCACTTTAAAATTATACCTGCAGTCCATGCACATTTAGTCAATGCTTCTGTAATAAGGGTTTGAATAAAAGCAGACTAAATTTCACTCAAACTCAAAAAGAATTCAGATTAGAACCCAGATTCCTCCTTTTAAGTATAAAGCCAAATACTTTTCCTGCAGGACACTTCTGTCCCTGTTACTTAATAGATAAACTTTCCTCATTTGAAAATTGTGCAATTTTGCATTCAGCAACGTTTGCACGCACTGTGTTCACAAACACTGCTTGTTACCTTCAGCCAAGGAAGAACCAACAAAAGGTAAGGAATACCTGTTTAATATGGATTGCTGCAATATCCCATCTGTTAGTGATGTACAATTAAAGTGTGTGCCTCACTCAACTGCACTTCATCCAAGGTGAGGAGGAACTTTCAGTTGTGTAGTCTGCAGGACAAAACAAGACATACTGAAGAAAAAATAACAAAAAAGGAAGAATGCACAACGGTTTCCTTAGATGCAATCAGCTTAGATATTACTGTTCTCATGGAAACACAGGTCACCAAATATGGCAAGTAGCTATCCCAGACAATAATCTATAAAGAACAAACAGGACTGGGGAAGGTATCTGGTATACAAATTTGAGACTAAATGTATAATACCCTGTACTCTAGTAGAAAAAGAAGTTATGTACTCACCACAATGTTCTATGTTTGTTGTCCAGTATCTCATCTTTATTCTTGCTGGTGGGGTTTGGATTCGAATCTCAGCTCCAACTCGGCCGTATACCAAAGCTCGAGAGCTTCTACTGACTCGAGGCTATAACCTATCCCATGGTGATTAGCAGATGTTCCCCAGATCTCGTTTGAGGGAGAGAGCTCCCTAGGATATGAATAACATACAGAAAGAAAAAATATATGAAATACATTGGTCATAAAGGTAAAAGGAAGGCAAGATGGGAATCAAACCATATTTGCCAATTGTAAAAAAAAATTCCTCTAGATCCTCCAAGAGGGGGATGGATGGGTGGGACGCAAGAATGAAGGCGAGATACTGGACAACAAACATGGAACATTATGGTGAGTACATAACTTCTTTGTTATGTTGTCCTATCTCGCCTTCATTCTTGCTGGTTGGGACAGAGTCCCCAGCACCTTTCTCTTGGATGACTCAAGGGAATAAACTCTTCAGGACAGTGGAACCAAAGGATGCCCTGTTCCGGGAGGCCACATCTACTTTGTGATGAGAGATAAAGGTGTCAGGATTGACCCATGTAGCAGCAGCACAGATTGAATCCAATGAAAGTCTGGATTGAAAGGCAATGGAAGTAGACACCGCTCTAGTTGAATGTCCTTTCACTTTCCCTGGCAGTTACTATTATGAGACTGATAAACACATTTGATAGTCTCAGTAAGCCATTTGGACAAAGTAACCTTTGAGACTGCCCGGCCTTTTTTTGTTTCTGAATCGGACACAAACAACTGATCTGATTTTCTGAAATCTTTGGTCCTGTGTAAATAAACGTGCAATTGTCTATGTACATCCAGTTGGTGAAGCTTATATTCTGCCTTGTTGCTATATTTAGGAAAAAACACAGGCAATTCTATAGATTGGTTTAAACTTGTTTCAGAACAGACTTTTGGTAAGAAGGAAGGATTTGTTCTGAGGGAAACACTATTGCTGTGGAAGATCAAATAGGGAGGACTGATGGATAAGGCCTGCAACTTTGAAACCCTCTTAGCTGAGGTAACTGCTGTTAGAAAGAGTGTTATCCAGGATAGAAATTTTAAAGAACAAGAGGATGCTGGTTCAAAGGGGGGGGGGGGGAGAATAAACGCTGATAATACTAAATTTAGATCCTATGGGGGAGGAGGGTTCTCTTACAGGAGGTCTTAACAGGAAAGTACCCCTGAGGAAGGCCTTGCATAACTTGTGGGACATTACACTAGATCCGAGTTCCCCCACATGATAATTAGATATAGCGGCTAGTTGAACTCGAATAGTGGCCACCGCTGCTCCTTGATTAGAAATGTCTGTCAGGAATTCCAAAATTGCAGGTATAGAAGCTGTAAAAGGATACATGTGTTTTTTTGTCCCCCCAACAAGAGACCCTCTTCCATTTGCTTGCGTAAAGTTTCCTAGTTATCTTTTTGTGCAAGGAGACCAAAATGTGGCATACTGCATGGGATAATTCTGGAAGCCTGGCTAAGACTGGAAGTGCAGAAACCAAGCTGTCAGCTTGAGCCTCTGAAGGGCAGGATGGAGCGTTCCTGACTGATGAGTCAGAAGAACTGGCACTGGGTCCCAGATCCATGGGTCCTCCTGAAGGTGGGGCCAAAGGAAAGGGAACCAAATCTGACAAGGCCAGTATGGAGCAATGAGGATTAACCTGTGACTCAATGACTTGGCTTTCTGAATAATGTTTGGAATCAAAGGAAATGGGGGAAAAGCATAAAGAGGTCCCGGGGGCCAATCGTGGGCGAGTGCATCCCTCGGTGAGAAGAAATGAGGGCAAAGTAGTTGCTGCATTTGGCACTGAAGGGAGTGGCAAAAAGGTCACAGCAAGACTGGCCCCATTAGTGAAAAATTCGGTTTGCAACTTCCTGATTCAGGGACCACTCGTGAGGCATGAGAATAGCTCCACTTTGTCTGTATGATGTTGGATTTCCCCCGGATGTGCATTGCCGTCAGAAAGCGTTGACCAGATATCGCCCATTGCCAAACTCTCTGGGCCTCTCGACACAGGGGATAGGATCTGGTTCCCCCCGTTTGTTGATGTACCATACCACCATACTGTCCGTCTGAATTGCAATGATCTCCGTGGGAAGAGAGTTCTGAAATGCTTGCAATGCCAGAAGCACCACCCTCATCTCTAGGACACTGATGTGCAAATGGTACTCATAATCTTTCCAAATCCCTTGGACTGTCTGTCCCAGATAATGCCCTCCCCACCCTATCTGGGACACATCCATGGTTACTGTAGCGACAGGTTGGGGAAGTACAAACGGTCTGCCCATTGTTCCCTGAGTGGACTGGATCCACCAAAGCAGATCTCTCTTGCAGGAGTCTGTAATGAGAATCTCATGAGACATGGGTAACTCGTGTATGGACCACTGAGCAAAGAGTAGCCACTCTTCTACATTCGCATGTGAAGTCGTGCCAGGGAAACTAGAGTTATTGTCGCTGCCATAGAGCCTAAGACCTTGAGGACAAATCTTGCCTGTACTTTTTTCTTGCTGAGCAAGATAAGCACTTGACTGCGTAATGTTTGAATCCTTTCTTGAGACATATTTGCCAACATGTCGTTTGTGTTTAAATCTGCACCTATAAAGGTAATACGCTGTGATGGCAACAAAGCAGATGTTTCTGCATTTGTAGTAATGCCTAGCTTTGAGAATAGATGGATGGTATAGTCCTTGGCTTTGATTAGTAGCCGTTTGGTGGTTGCAGTTAGGAGCCAGTCATCTATGTATGGAAACACCTGGAATCCTTGATGTCTCAGAAGAGCCGTGACTACTGCCATGCATTTGGTAAACACTCTTGGGGCTGTGGTGAGTCCAAAGGGCAGAACTCTGAACTGGTAATGACTGGCTCCCAGCTGAAAGCGTAGAAATCTTCTGGAGCACCTGTCCATCTTTATGTGGTAGTATGCATTCTGAAGAATTAACGAGCACATCCCATTGTCTTGTCCCAGAAAAGGGAGCAGAGACTGCAGTGTTACCATCCGGAACTTTGACTTCTTCACCGACTTTTTTAGTCTGCTGAGATCCAATATGGGTCTCCAGTCCCCTGTCTTTTTTGGAACTAAAAAGAACCTTCATAGGTTGGTACTAGGCTATCAGTCCTAGGGCCTATACAAGCCTAGCCATAACAATTCCCTGGCTATTTCTTCCCACGCTATTTATTTCCCTGGACCCCTGTCTAGCAGGGCGACTGTGATCCCCGGGGTGAATTTCCTTTCTCCCATCCAAACGTCAAAGTTCCTTTTGAAGAGGGCCAAAGAGGCACTCTGCTTGACATGTATGGGCAATCTATTCCAGAGTCTGGGGAGTCTCCGGGTCAGGAACCTATCCCTCCAGTATGTTTTGTTTATTGTGATGACAAGGTTTAATTCCTTGGAGCATGTGGCTCTGAGGGATTGGGATTTCTTTAAGTGTAGCATGTCCATCAGCTCTGGGTTTGACATGGCCTTGTATGTTAAGCAGAGATCGCCTCTGAGTAGATGATATGTGACAGAGTATAGGTGGAGTTTTTTAAGGCGGTCAGCGTAGGGCATCTGCTTTAGGCCTGTGATTCTTTTAGTGAGGTATTTCTGCGGCCTTTCCAGTTGTTCTGATTCGAAGAAGTCAATCAGGTTCAGGAGACAAGATCGGCCCTTCACGAACCCAAACTGGGTGGGGTCCAGTGTTTGAAGGTTGCCAATGTCTTTGTTTATAAGTTCCATGATAATACGCTCCATGGCCTTGCAGATAAGGCTTGTCAGACTGATGGGACGGTAGTTTCCGGGATCCAAGGTGGATCCCCCCTTGTGGAGTGGGATAACTGTAGCTCTGCGCCACTCAGTGGGCACAAAACCTGAGGTGAGGCTATGATTAAACATGACACTTAGATGAGGTGCCAGTTCATATTGTAGTTCATGTAGTACACAGCCCGGGATGTCATCTGGTCCCATAGATGCTGTATTCTTAGCTTTGGAGAGTGCGTTTTTTACCTGTGTAGCCGTTATTACCGGCATTTGGCAATCTTCTGGTATTGAGATGGGGCATTTAGGGGGTGAGAGGGGGGAGCTGGCACTGAATCGATCTGCCAGGATATTGGCAATATCCTTGGGATCAGTATATTTAATGCCATTCTGTTTTAGCTCAGAGCAGATCTGAGCATTGCCATTTAGATTCTTGACATAGTTACAGAATGCCTTGTGGTTGTCTTTGGGATCTTTAGCAATTTTGTTTTCGTAACTAGTTTTGGAGGATTTTATGAGGGATCTCAGTTTCTTACCGAGGCTGTTAAGGAAGTTTTTTGCATCCTGAGATTTTCTGCTTTTCTGCAACAGTTTCTTCCTTCTGTTGTAAAGTTTGTATATGGCAGTGGACCACCAGACTGGCTTCCTTTTTTTGGATGAGAGCATCTTAGTTCTATTTGGGATGGCACGATTCATGCATGAGTGGATGTGCTCGTACAGTGACTTAGTGTAGGATTCAGCAGTTGAACTTTCAGTTCCCATCTGCATGGGTGTCATGAAGTTTGTCACTTTTGACTTGAGTAGCATGAAGTTGGCTTTGGAGAAGTTTTTTATGGAGGTTTCCTTACTGGGGGGTGGGATGTGGATGTTAAGGCTGATTAGCTTATGGTCAGACCTAACGAGGGGGTGACCATAGGTGTGGAACATCGATTTCCCATGTTGGTAATGACCAAGTCTAGGATATTGGAGCCCCTGGTCGGACTATGGATTAGTTAATCCAGGGCGTTGGAATTTCTGAATTCCAAGAACCGTTGGGCAAAGGTGTTGGTACACGAGTAGTTTTCCCAGTTAACGGCAGGGTAGTTAAAATCACCCAGTATTAGGGTGTTTGGTTCTATCTTAATATTTTCCAGTATGTTTAGAAAGGTGTAGTGAGAATCTTGGGGTATGGTGGGGGATCTGTAGCAAGCTACAATTTGGATTGCAGTCTTACCTAGTGTTAGCTGCACCTGGAGAATTTCAGACGCATTGTGTTGGGCAACTAGCCCGGTGGTGTGAATATTGACACTCCTCCACCTTTAGTGTTTCGGTCTTGCTTTGGTGCCCGAAAAGTGTGGTAAGAGTTGTAGCCTGGTATTGCAGGGGTGCTCTCTGGAGCCTTGAACCAGGTCTCAGTTACTGCAGAGATATCGATGTTCTCCATTTTTAAGAGTGCCTCGAGAGAGTGCATTTTGAGGTTTAGACTTCTAGTATTGAGTAGCATTACCTTCACATTTTGCATGCTTGTACCTGTTACGGTGGTGGTTTTGCCCTTTGAACTTTGCCTAAAAAAGGCACTATAGGGGTGGCAAGAGCCTTAGCCAGTAACCTGAATCCCAAGGGCGATAGGTGCAGACCATCTCTGGCAAAGCATCGCGTTCTGTCAATCATGTCGTCCCAGGCAGACAGATACTGGATCCCCTTTGAATAACACCAGAAGCTTAGCCAATTAAGTCAATCATTTTGTCCTTATATTGTGGTATCATTCTGGGCGAAGGCAGGATGCTACTCAGGGCTAGGGTCATACCTGCATGGGCTACATGATCCGAGAGCTCTTCCATGTCTCTTTTCATGTAGTCCAGGGAGGTACGTCTCAAGTCATTCACTCCAATATGGACAATGACAGAGTCATATTTGTACTTGTTGTGGAATGACTCGAGTGCATGCGTTATGTGGCGGATCCTGGCACCCAACAGGCAGCTGACTGTAATTTTCTCCTTGTTCAACCTGGTGAGAGGGACATCAGTGTGCCAGACTATAGAGTCACCTATGACTAAAGTGTTAGATACATTGTCTTGCCTTAGGGGCTTTTTCTGGGTGGCACACTGGTGTTGTGAACTATGTGACACTTTGGTTGTGATTGGTGTTTGTTTGCATTTCAGCTTCAGAGATCCTTGCTGCTTGGGCAGGTTACAGTTAAGGGCCTCTGCATATGTGGATTTAGTGTTGCTATATGTGGGTGTTGGTGGTGTGGGTTTAGAAAGGCTATGTGTTGCTTGAGGTTTAGTGTGGGTGTTAACCTTCTCCTCTTGACCGTCTAGCACAATCGTAGGTGGAGAGAGCTTTGCTTCCATTTTGGCTATGTAAGTGTATCTCTCACAGGTTGTAGTGTTTGGTGGAAGGAGGAGAGGGTTGTCTGTGTACATGAGGCAATTGCTGCATTGCCCCAGTATGCCCAGATTCACCAGGTGGACAGGAGAAATCACCGGAAGCTGACCCTTGGACATGCCTGGTTTGGTGCTTTTTTTTCTCTCTGTAACGTACAGGGGCTGTTTTCCCTTACCTTAGCAAGGTACTTTGCAATTATAGGCTGTTTAGTGCCTGCTATTAATTTCTCCTGATTAACAAGGAGAGTTGAGTGCTTGTATCAGTTTAAGGCTTCCTAGTACTTTCCAGCAGGTATTAGAGAAAGTGCTAGTCACAGTGATGCTTAAAGGTAAGATGAAAAAAAAATGCACACTGCAGTGTGCACTAGAGAAGTTAGATGTGGAAGTAGGTAACTTAAGTTTTACCTTTTTAAAAAGTTAAGGTTTAGTGTAGAGTTACTATTTTTAAAACAGCAAGATGGGTTGAAAGGGGTGGTCACTTTTGTATTCTGGTACTATGGTATACAGTAGGATGGCCAATAAAATTTAAATAGTTGAAGGGGAGGGGTTTTTGATTTTGTGATTAATCACACAAGCCAGCGAAAGTAGAGAGGAAATGAGATATATGGTCAGATTAATATAAGAGGCAGGCAACTAGAAAGACAGTGGTATTTAACAAGACAACTGTAACTGGGTGAGAGTGCGGGGAAAAAAATCTGCCTGACTCAGAAGAGAGAGATCAAGTTGTGGTCTCTTTTGAAGTTTTAATATGCTGTTAAAGCAGAATGCAAGTAAAACACAAGGTAAAAAAAACAAACTACAGTATTTAAAATATACAAAATACAAAAAATAAAAGCAAACTAACCTTTCCTTCACAGCAAAGTGTAGCAGAGTCTGGATGAGCCTTTCTGGTAAAGCTCTGAAATGTTTTATTTTACCCCTTAAATAGAAGGTTTAGTTCCTAGCTCGACCCCTCAGTTAACAAATGATTAACCTTAAGTGAACTCTTCTACCTTATGAATGAGTCCTTAATTGAGCAGTTCTAATTTCTGCCTGACTCAGTTCTAATTTCTGCCTGACTCAGAAGAGAGCGAGCTGTGGTCTCTCTTGAAGTTTTAATATGCTGTTAAAGCAGAATGCAAGTAAAATACAAGGTAAAGAAAACAAACTACAGTATTTAAAATATACAAAATACAAAAAAATAAAAGCAAACTAACCTTTCCTTCACAGCGAAGTGTAGCAAAGTCTGGATGAGCCTTTCTGGTAAAGCTCTGAAATGTTTTATTTTACCCCTTAAATAGAAGGTTTAGTTCCTAGCTCCACCCCTCATTTAACAAATGATTAACCTTAAGTGAACTCTTCTACCTTATGAATGAGTCCTTAATTGAGCAGTTCTAATTTCTGCCTGACTCAGTTCTAATTTCTGCCAGACTCAGAAGAGAGAGTGAGCTGTGGTCTCTCTTGAAGTTTTAATATGCTGTTAAAGCAGAATGCAAGTAAAACACAACGTAAAGAAAAACTATTCCCTGCACCAAATTCATAACTTTACATACATGGTCTGCAACTGATATTACAAGTCACTTCCCCAGTTCTGCCAGGTATGTTGTCACTATCCATTTTACCACACAGCTTAACCAATAAGAAAAATGCTACTTTATATGTTCCGACTATATCAAATTCATTAAAAAGAAAAGGAAAAATATTAGTCCATGAAGTCTCTAGGGTACTGTCATCCAATTCCTACATGACTTAGATCAGTTAATAGCTACTTTCTGCATTATTTCCTATCTAAAATCCAGGCGAGAGGATTCATTAACAAGAAACTTACTGCACAGGCTTAATGCTCGCTCAGAAAGCCCAGATAAACCAAATGCAGTTCAGAGACAACTGAGCAACGAGGTCACAACACTGGTATGTTATTACACATCAAACCAGTTAACATTATACAATACACATGCATATGGGCAAAACCACATACATATTACCTCTTGCAGGATTCACATCGAGCAGACCATATACCACAACCTTCAGTGGAGACTGAACTACAAAGCAGAAAGCAGGGGCTACTTATCATACAGACATGACTGCCACCTATCACAGCTGCAGACACAAATGACTGCACCAAAAATAGAACCCCTCTTGAACAAAACATTCACCAACAGAGGCAAATATTACACAATGTAGAAATACACATGGACACAAATACCATATATTTAAAGTCACAGAACACTTATGAAGTCACATCACCTGACAGTCCACGCAAAGTCCAGTGACAGTTAAACCAAAACTAAGCCTTGCCCCGAACACTGCAGTAAACTACTTCAGTATAAGCATGTCCTGCTCTATATGCTCTACACATAAAGAAGGCCATGGCAGTAGGACACCAAATATATTATTAATGTTGAAGAACACAGTATAACCCATAAGGTAGAAAGTATTAATGAAATGCAAATACAGGCCATTACTAAATGGGTAATGAAGCAAATGCAGTGCACATCTTTCGTGATCACACATCTCACTACTGAGCACTTCTGAAGCAGTGTCAGTGCACACTGCATTTTCTATACCTCAAGTAGTTCTGAAGGTAAGAAGAAGCAAAATGGGATTGTGAACAGACACATGTGCATGTGTGTGAAGGCTATGCTCACTGTACCACTGTCCCAACAATGCCACTGGCCTCCAGATGATACAGACTACAGTACAGGACTCATACAGGAATGTGCCCAGTATACTGCTTCTGTGGACAAATGTCTACACCCTGTGCAGCAGCTGGTGCTCATTACACACATTCCCCTGCAACAATCTCCATGAAGTTGTCACTTCAGGGAAGATAGTTGCACACTGAGCACATACGTTTTCCCTGGCATCTGCGTTCCCATCTCTGCCATGGACACCAAGTGCATCTATGATGTGCTGACTTACCATGCTGTTTTTTCACCATCTAGCAGCCTGCTGGTCTGCAGCAGGCATCAGGACAAAGACAGTAACAGTTGTGCACCACTGTTATATATGCCATATGTCTAAGTGCTCTATGTAGGTAAACATCTGTGGACATACACCTTACCTAGCCGGTCCCATCACAATGTATTGTTTGCCCAACCAGACACCCACAGCAGTATAATTGTCCTAACCCATAACTCACCACAGCTGTATGCCTTAAAACTGTACTGTTCAATGTTTTGCACTATTTACAAAATACACCATGGGGATCTATGGATAATTTTCTAGGTACCCATTCATACAAAGACTGCAGTGCCTGCTATTGCTGTGTATGCTACATGTGCTGTTTGGGATGCCCAGTCTTCCCTTAACATAGTGTTAAATCAACACATATACTGTTTTTATTTTGCATCTAGATGTGTTGATTTGGATGCTGAGGCCCGCCTTGCTTTAGTTATATAATGGACACACAATATATTGTCTGTGAAGTCTAGATACCTCTTGCTCTACTAAAACAATACATTCCCAAGCTGCTTTTGCCATTTGCTCTCTACTAAAACAATACATTCCCAAGCTGCTTTTGCCATTTGCCCCATATGTCCACTCACTGGTCACATGATTTAGATGTAGGAAACAGTACTGCCTCAACTTCCTGGGGACTGCTGCACACCATTCTACATTCTTGTATACCACAGACAGAAAGCACAGCTGTGTAAGTAAATGTAGTTGTGCGAATTATCACTGCATAGCCTTAGCTATATGGGGATGAATGTTGCTATGGGTTCAACAGCCAGCCAGTTCCCAATGCTTTCAAGACATCTTCCATGTGCCCAAACCATTACTCAGCTTGAGCGGAGCTGACTAAAATTCAGGCTTGGGAGGGAAGCCCTAAAGAGCTTTCATGCCAAAAGAGAGAAGTTAAAGCCTGAGAGAACAATACCAAGAATAGAACAATAAAAAGTCACCATCCTGGCATACAAAAATACAACAAAATAAGGGGGGTGAGAAAGGAAGTGGGTATTGCAGCAGCAATGATCATTCAGACACCTAATGTTATGGTAAGTTTTCTTACACAACTGTACTATGTTCTTCAGAAGTATCGCTGCTGCAGTAGCCTAAGCTATATGGGTAGATTACTGTAGTTTAAACTGACTGGGAGGAGGAAGGATAAAGGTCCATAGGTGAGAATGGCCCTAGCAAAGCCTGTCCTAGATCCAGAGAAGGAATCTAGTTAATAATGGTTTATAAAAGTGTGCACAAGAGGATCAAGTTGTTGCTTCTAGAATCCTTGTAGCATCCAACCCTTTCTAAAAAGCCATGGATGAAATAATTCCCTAGTAGAGTAAGTGCTGTCCTTGCCTGAAATAGTGGTAGGAATAAAAAAAGTAACAGCACGAGACAATCATTTTTAAATAGTCTGTTTTGACAGAGTATCCTTTTTTCTTACCTTCACAAGGAATTAACAACGGATAAGAAGTTCTGAAAGGTTTTGCTCTATCAAAATAGTGCACAAGTTGTTCCAGTGCATTCAATGTATGGTTTTGCTCTATCAAAATAGTACACAAGTTGTTCCAGTGCATTCAATGTATGAAGTATCCTTTCTTCCTCATTTTTAGGTTATGGAAAGAAGACAGGGAGATGTACAACATGACTTAAGGTAAACTCTGATACTACTTTAGGTATAAATAAAGGCTTAATTCTTAAAGAAACCCTATTGTTGTGGGAAAAGAGATAAGGTTCATCCATCATGAAAGCTTGTAACTCAGACACTCTTCTTGCAGGGGTCACAGCAATAATACTGTTTCCTGTGTAAAACATCTCAAGTCAGCTTGATGAGCTGGTCGAAATGGAGTAAGGGTTAGTTTTCCCAACACAAAATTAAGATCACATTTCCTAGGAGGCTTCTAATGCAACATCCCTTTCAAAAACATTTTCACATGACGTTGAACTGAGAGAGAGAAATACATGGGAAGATGTACTAAAATGGCAGACAAATGAACCTTGATTGAGGAATAATACAGGCCATAGGAATGTAAGTCATATACTGAAGAGTTAGAGAAACACTAGACTTGAATAGGTACTGGGTTGACACCAACTAAAAACCTTTTTCCATTTACCAATACACGATTTTACAGTAGCAGAGTTTGTTTTTCTTTAATACCTGCTGCACTTCCTCACAAAAAAGGTGCCAGAAAGGAATAAAAATGTTAAGATCCAGGTAGTCATAGTTATTATGAACGGGATGTATCAAAAAAATTGTTCTTGTGCGAGTAGATTCGGTCTGTGAGGAGCTTGGGGCAACTGCCCCTGGCCATTCCAAAAGACTGGAGGATCACAATGATTCATTTGGAGAGTCCTGCTGAATCTTCTGAAAGACTCTGCATATTAGTGGAAAGGGTGGAAAAGCATCAAAGGAAAAAAGAAAAGACACCTGTCTTCCAGGCATTCAGTACCTGGAGCAAAAAAATGTCAACTAACAGTTCCCACAGATGGATCAAATACTGGAAAACCTTCTGATACAATTTCACTTGTAAAGGTCTGTCATGGTCCTACGCAGCTTGTGTGCCACACAATTTTCTTTGATGGTATGCAAGTTGCTTGTAGAGTGATTGTGAAAAGCTATATACCAGGCTATTATGGCTAGTCTGCATAGGGGGGTAAGAACTGGTTTCCCTTGCTCGTTTATGTTGTCCATAAACATCTGTAAGGGTTCCAAAACCAAAAGAAAGAGACAGAGACAGAGAGAGAGAGAGAGAGAGAGCGAGAGAGAGAGCGAGTTGAGAAGAATCATTTTTAAGTGCTAATAACTATTATTTTTACATGTTTTGGTTTGTCTTGTCTGTATCAAAGCCTTTGTGCTTTTATCTCTATAGACACTGTTCCTCAAAGTCTGAGGTGTCTGACTGTGTTGGAGCTAGGAAGGAGAAAGGGAGATCTGGATTTTGAAAACTATGGTGTCTCCAGCAAAACATTTCTCTATTCACAAAACTGTAAACTAAGTGGAACTATAAACCAAATTTTCAGGGGATAAGATGTTGAGACCATACAAATTCCAGGTACCAAAGGATTTTTATAATGCGGAGTCTTGCAACAGGTATCATGAGAGTCATAGATGCCATGAGACCTAGAATCCTGAGGAATTCCCTTTCTGAAATAGTAGTCCAAGTAGAAAAACTCAGGAACAGATCTAGATATAGATCTACTTTATCCTGTAGAGAAAAGCTCTTTGAAGTGAGGTTTCCTAAAGACAACCCAGAAAAAAATAAAAATAAAGTGAGAATTACTCAAACAAGACATCCATAAATTCTGCTGGAATCCCTGTCTATGTCCCTACATCTTACTCAAGTTAGAAATTCCTGACACTGAAAAATACTACACAAAGAAAGGCCACTCATCTAAATAAGGGAAAATGTGGACACCTTGAAGGCTGCAGTAGGCTATCACATTAGCTATATACTTTGTAAATATCCACAATGCAGAATAAATGATACTATGATCCAGACTCAAGAAGGGAAAAAAAACTTTAGAAACTTCTGTTATGTGGATCTATCAAAGTGAAGAAGTGCATCATTTAAAAATACAAACTAACAGAAAACTCAAAGGAAATTAAGGGATGACATTTAGAACTTGTTATAAGAAGCAAAACTGAATAAAACCCTTCTCCTAAAAAGTAGAGGAGTGTTTCTGACACCCCTGAAACAATATATGCTGCAATATAACAGGATGGAAAATAAGAGTTAAATCTGATGTGTGAGGAGGAATCCTTAAAGGATGGAGAGACTCGCTCTGAAAGGTAAGCTTGATGAGTTTAGGGTTTTCCAGGGTGGGAAGGATGGAAGTCTTGTACAATTAGTCATACAGACATATTAGACTGTCTTTAGATCTGAGGGGTTCCTCTACATTTTGGAAAATACCTGTTATAGCTTTTATACTTTAGTTTCCAAGCAGTTTGCCAGGACTGTTTATTTAGTCTTAAAAGAAAGTAGTACAGGGAACACTAAATTCCTTGTTATCTTGCAGAAGAAAGGCTGAAAAAATGACAGAACCCATAATCAGCATAACTCTCAATACATTTTATCAGTACTATAGCTCGCTCTCTAAATGAGAATTCAAAACTTCATTGCGAATATCTTTTAGAAGGTTTTGAGACTGCAGCCAAGCAAACCTCCTCAAAACAGTTTTAGGGGCAAGAGCCCTGAAAGTGGCATCAGCAAAAGCTTAAGTACATTTCACACACTGGGTAGCCACTTGCGGCATGGAAGCAAACAATTACACAAAGCAAATTACTCCTTAGAACAAAAAACAGATGCCAAAAGCATTCCTCATATTCTCAAAAGAGGCAAGCATAATAAATATATGAGCCTGACAGCTGAGAATTCCAAAAACAAGTTTGTAGAAGAATACACTTTTGCTAAATCCAACAAAAACTTTCCCGTCCTTGTCAGAAAGGAGAGTCAGTAAGTTTGGCAGCAGCTACGCTGGGAAAAGCAATAGCTATTGGGTGTGATCTGGAATAAGTGTATAAAAGACCGAGGAACTTACACATTCTATCACCTTTCTTTGGGGCAGCATGCTGGCTGTTAGGCAAGTTACAGTCTGTGACAAAAATATCCGCCAAAGCAAGAACAATAGGAACTGGAGAAGGGAGGATCTGGAAAAATCCACTTGTAGCAATTCATAACAGTTTCTGAGGTTCTGGGAAACATCACTGCTTTCCCACTGAAACACCTGCTTCATTCTAGAAATAGCTAGAGAGAGAGAGAGAGGGAGGGAGGGAGGATCCTTTAAAGGGACTGGTTGAAGCCACATTCTCTTCAGAATCAGACCAGTCAAGAGCCTGCATTAAACCCCGAACTAAGCCTAAAAAATTACTCCTGTCCAACACATGAGTGGTGAAGAGCCTACATTAAACCCCAAACTAATCCCGATAAATTACTCCTGTCCAGAATAAATGAGACAGGAGAAATATAATTTTTTGTTTCTTTCTGACAAAAAGTTCTGAAGAAACAGAACAAGTATTGCCAGCAAAAACTTTTGTAGTGATGGGCACAACTTTCTGAATAGACAGAGTAGCATTCTCTGCCCCTTTTTCCCAGAACTGACAAGAGTGTCTCTCCCTTGCCCACAAAGGACACTCCAACAGCTGCAAAGAACGTTTCTAACCCATGGTCCATGTTGGGTGTAGAGAGTACTCCAGCGGGACCCAAGGAAAAGCTGAGTAGTTCAAAGGAACCAACTTTGTCCACAGCAGACTCATTTATCTGTGTTTGAAGCAGCACTTTGACAACTTTCTGTGGTGGAAAAGGATGAATAACAATTTACCTCTTTTCCTGAAGGAAAAATCAGTAGGGTGTTCCACAGTTAAGCCACAAAAAAGATGCTTGAAAGAAAGCCTTGCAACAGCAGTCTAGATGGTACAACAGGCAAGTTGCAAAAAAGCCCCAGAAGTAAAATAAGGCAACCTAGCAACTTCCCAACAAAAAGAGTAGTTTAAATTTAAAGTATTAATAACTTTTTACCACAAAAGTAAAAAGTGACATTCCAATTTAAATGAAATTAAAAGTCGCACGACATTCGTTAAAACACTTTTTCCAGCTTTTAAAAATTTTACTTTACAGAAGTAGAATTATTGTCATAAAAGATAGTGTAGGTTTTTCTTCTGAAGGGAATTTATCTGTCCAGCAATGGAAGAGTGTAAGACGACTGTTGATACTCGAAAGCCTGCAGAAGAGTGCTCTCTTTGCGGGTAGAAGCTCTGATGTTCTACGTACTTAAACTTGACTTTTAGTCAGCTCAGCTCGAGCTGACTAATGGTTTAGCACATGGAACATGCTCTGAAAGCTGGCAGGATTCAAGCCCATATAGTTAAGGCTACTGCCTAAAGAACATCTGAACAGTGAATGATGCTAACTGTTCAGTGTACCATTCCACTTTTTCTATAATGTATGGCGTATTATGCTCCAGATGTGGAATTTTAGTTTATGAATTTCTCCTCCCGCACTCCTATGGTTTAAGTGAGCATTAATGAATCCAACAGGGATCCTACCAAGACATTCTGCCAAGTTCATGTTGTAATTTCCCATTTTAACATGATGCTCTGTTGCATTTCTGTGATACTGCATTGCTACATTGCTCTTTAAGAGCATTTCTTCTTTTGTTTAGTCTACTTTTTTGTTTTCTTTTCAATGGATGATGTACTTTACTGAATGACTGATTTAACTGTTGCTTAACTCCATAACATATTATATGAAAAGCCTGATGAAATTCTATTTTATTATATCTCGTGAAGGTTCTGTGTGTACCAAATTGATAAGGCATTTTTCTAGAGCTGACAGTCTGTTACAGTTTCCATGTGGATTTCTTTTATTGGATTGCTGCCTGCGTTTCGAAACATTATGGACTATTTGGCTTTGTAATACTAGAAGAAGCTTATTACAACTGCTGGGACATTCTGCACTGCTTTCTGGAACTGCATTTGTTTCCTGAGCCTTCTGTTTGATAAAATGAATGATATGGCGCCTTATGTCTATGCATCTAAGTTCAAATAATATTACTGTTGATTCAAAACTTTTAATTATAGATATGACAGAGGCAAGAGATCATGCGGTTCATAATCTATACGTGTCTGCTGCTGGCTCTAAGAACATCAGACAGACTGTACTGAATTAAAAACATGTTCTTAAAATATGGATTTGGTAGAAGATGCTTCATTTCCAGAGAAATATAAAATTAAAAACAATCTGAGAGACTTATGAACCTTTCTGCTACTTCCAGTGGTTCTAATGGATTTCCTGATCAAAACAGAATGGGAAGACACCTGCCATCAATACACAAACGCTTATTCAGTTTTACATTTAATTAATAAGCTAGACGAAGTACAACCTTCTGTTACTGATGTAAAAAAATCAGATTTAAAATGTTGTCAGATGAAATGGATTTTAATGCTATCAAAAATTAACTGACTAAATGAATGTTTAAATGACTATGAGGCAGGGTTAATTTCAAGCAAGCAAAAAAAAGGCTGCATTGATGTAACCCATTTTGAATAAAGGGGAAAAAAAAAGAAATCTTACTGTCATGGCCCAGAAGCTCAAGGTCCAGAAAACACAGTTAACAGTGGACCCTTTTGTAATCAATGTTTGCTTTTCCTCCGCTTAAACAGTAAGATCAGCATCTTCCAGCACTATAATTACAGAAAACCAGGTTAGACTGACAGTGTGGAAAATGGGTGGTCAAGTGCTAGAGACAGAGTAACAAGAGAAATGATAAAGAAATGCCAGGAGAATGCAGATGACAAGCAAGTCACAACGGCTCTGACAGTCATAAATCTATTCTCTTACTTTTCGCAGCATGAAAATGTCAGTTTTTATTTTTTTTATTCCTACCCCACAAATCAATACATTTGCAGTGTATTTAGACTTTATATGTTTTTAGGAAGATTCACTTAAAAATTTGTTATGGATTCCGATAATATAATTTCTGAAGGAGCTACATTATTTACTGATTGCTGCAAATGGTTTAAATGATGTTAATAATGAAAGGCAACTAAAATTTAAAATTAGGTCAGCCTCGATGCCATCCAGCTATTAAGGTTTATGAACAGTTGGTGCTACAGGTTACTGAAACGTCATCTTATGCTACCATTACCAATTATTTTCATAAAAATAACTGTTAAGGACTATGGTTCTCTTAATGAACTGAGAACACAAAATCATATTATCTTTAAAAAGGCAGTGAATTTTTTCTGGTCACTTATCATAAATGCTTTCCTTAATAATACCCACATGCATAATACATTATCTGTGAATCCCATTTATGAATTTAAAACTGAATGTGAATTTCTTCTGTTGACTGCTTTATTAAACTTTGTGAATTATCTGGCTTTGCAATACCTAAATAAAATGTACCAGAACTGCTGGAACAGTCTGTTTCTAGAATTCCATTATATACCAAACAATCCAGTGGGATCCCATAATAAGTAATCAAATACAATGTATTCTGATATTTATTTTTATCACAATTTTAAGCACAAATTGTTATTCTGGTATCTATATGTTAGATGCACAAAAATCTTTCCCTTTACAAAAGTAAGACACCAGGCTCACAGGTGTACAGTTCCTTCACACAGACACACACACATTTACATAGATACTTACATATGCTTATACTGACATACGTCTCATAAGATGCCTGTGAATTGAACTACCTACCGGTATAATATGTGAAATACATTTGCAATTCATTATAGAACTGTACTCACCTGTAAATAGAAAACTATGTAAACATACATTAGTCACACACAGCACGCATGCTCACGGTATTAAAATGTAACTGGTGGAAATATGCACATAATTAAAAGATAATTTGATTGCAAGATTATCTGTCTTAAAAGTAAACAAGAAAATATCTTCTTAATGCAGAAGAGGAAGTAATTTAAAACTGAATGCTTGACTGAATACCTTATGAAAACTGCTTGTCAGAGCAGGCTGTGCCATCCCAACAAATGCAAACAGGATAAAGTGAGTAACAGAAAATTAATGAATGATAAAGATAAGCATGTAGAGACAAAAGTTGATTTAAAATGTTGAATCTTAAATAGCTCTAGTGAAATCATTAACATAGCTGGTTAGCAAGTCTTATACATTCTACTAGATTTCTCTCGGGTAGCTTTGTCCCCATCTCATACCAAGGCTGTAGCACTACAAAGTCAGAGAACTATTCTAGTCTTCCTATATCTTAATGAATTCAACTATATCATACAGTAATCTGTCGTATTACAACAAATTATACTATTATTAAAGATGGAGTGAACTTACATATGAAACTTGCATATCAACATACCATAAGACCCATGGTCTTCCAGTACTAATAAGAAAAGTTCCATGGTCTACCAAAATCACCTGAATACTGTTGCTAGCCAATATACAGCTGGTCATGCCCCTGTCTCATCCTTTTTTTGGTCTGACAAAGTAATGCTGAAACCTTTGGCAAAGTGAGCATTACTTGTGCCTCAGGTAATACATTTCAGGACCAACTACTATCAGCAGCATTTCCTTGAATGTATCTAGACTATTTCCATTTCAGTTGCCACTCCTGTCACTTTCTCTCCAGCTAAAACATTCATCTAAAACTCTTTGCTTCCTACGCATTTCCAACCAATATGTTTCTTTTATATCAGTTATCTCCTTGTTTCTCTTACCTACTAATGCATGCAGGTTCAGCTTCTTCTTACCAAAGCCTTTCCATTCCCACTGGCATTCTGCTGACTCTGCAATGTATGTTTTCAAACAATTTATTTTTGAATTATCTATATGAACTGTGGAAATAAGTGCACATTATTTCTGTTATGGCCGGAACACTGTTCTGCAGAAACAGCAAGTCTGGAATCCGTACACCTTCTCCGTTCCCCAGAAAACTGTTGACTTGCACCACTGCCCTTTTACACTGTATGCAATGATTCTGGTGATTAATCTCAACCCTTTTTCCTGCTCCGTCTGCTTACAGTCAATTTCCATGGACTCATCCACTGAAAGTTTATAAACTTGCAATTTTTTTTTTAATTAGATCTCAGTTGCTACCCATCTGCCTGCTATACCAGCCATCACTGGTTTCTGTGAAGACTATCCTCTATCTGTGATCACTAGACAAAGAATAACTCTCTGCCTGGTAAATAGTGCAGTGGGTTATGGCTGTGTGAAACAGTTCTTGTGGTACAGGGTTTGATTCTCTCAGATCTCTTTTGCGTACTATGTGACACTGAGTATGTCATTTAAACAAAACATTGCTCACAGGTCATGCCCGAAAAGGGACTATTGGAACAGTGGGTCTAACTGGTTGACAAATGGGTATTATTATTATTACCATATGTACATTTTGCTTTACTATCCCAGTATGATATCGGACAAGTATATTTTACAAAGAATGGATTCCAGCATGGGATTATGTAGCACTCCACTGCTTACTGGAATTTGTCTTGGCATTTTTCCCTTCTCCAAGCTACAAATGCTTTCATTCAGTCAGCTAGTTCATAATCCACTCCAAACTTATGAAGCTGAGCCTCTACAAACTTCAATTTTGCTGCCAACCACTTGTGATGTGGAATGTCAAAAGACCTTGGAAATGTCTAGATTCATCGCATTCACAAGGCTCCTCTTATCTGCCTCATTACTGATCCATTCATAGAAACAAGATGGAGTAACAAAATCACTCTGGAGATACCCATTCTGGTGAGCCAGAGCTTCATCATCTGCCACAAAATTTTTTTTTATGATCTTTTCAGAATGGAAATTAAACCAAGTATATTACGAGACGGTTCCCTCCAACCTCCATATTTATGCAATGGAACAAAAAACTCTAGCATCTAATCTTACAGTAGAATTCCAGATATCAGAATCTATAAAGGTATGCCAGTGCTTCACCAAGCATGTCTATCAAATTTTTAGTCGCCCTCCAGAATAAGTGAATCTAAAACTGGTCTTATTTCTTTGAAGACTACAGTGTCTCTTTGTCCGTTTCTTTTAATAGCGACTCTTCCATCTGTTCCACCTGTTATACCATTGCATGCTGGCACTTGGCTTTGCCAAGCCTGCATAAATAGAGAACTCATTCAAAAATGTTTCTTGATATGCAATACTTCTGAAATCATTTCCATCCTCTCTCCCCAGTGAATGCAAGTTTTCTGTCATCTTCTCCTATATTCCTGAATATATTTTGAGGAAAAAAAAATATTTGTCCACCATTTACATCTTTACCATCTCCTTTTCTTGTGCTTCCCTTGTTTGATGGATGAATTGACATCTGTTTTTTTATAGCATGATTACAGGCTTTTCTCAGATTATATTCCCCTTCTCATCCTTCAAACGGTCTTCCTTTTTTCAGTGATAACATGGTTTACATTTCTCTTTTACAGGCAAGCGGTTTCTTCTCCCACACTTCCTCTTTCATTTTATTTCCTCACTTCTTCCTTAATGCATTCCATGAGCTCTGTCAAAGTTTAATTTCTTGCCACCCTTCTATACCGTTTATCACTGAACTCCCAAACAGACTGAAGTCTACCACCTGTAATCCTAATCCTCCATCCTGGGGGCACATTGCCACATTATTCCTGGGATGGTAAACCACAAAGCAGCAAAATCACTGCTGATCAAATACCCTGTCAGACCAACAACTGGCAACATGCTTGCAGTGGTCTGAAGTAGGTCAGAGATGCTCCGTTTATTGTTTGCTGGACTCCAGTTTAAGCAACAGTTTATCTTCTTTTCATCTCCCTCTTTAATGTTGATGTGCGTACTTCCTGTATTACTACAGGAGTATGAATGTCCAGCATGACATTTCTCCTCTTTGCCCATCCACTAAATGTGTATTGAAGGTAATCATAAGCTTTTTTTCTAGTATGTAGTAGTCCTTACACTACAGTTACAAATCAGACTCCAACTGCTTTACCATACATGCTCACAGCCAACATCTCAAGTTCCCCTTCCTTCATCATTTTTTTCACCACAAATTTAATCTCATTCTGAACATATGACGACACTGTACCCAAATGTTGCTTTACTTATTCCTTAGATATATAAAAATCAATTCATCTTCACATGGCAGTCAGTTGCATCATTAACCTTGTTTGTGTTATGGCTCCAATACATCATCTTATGCAACAGTCCCAAAATCTAATAGGTATGAGGGCTGTATGTGAACCAATGAATTCAGCTGACGGCCACAATCTAGAAAACAAAAAGTCAAGACAATGCAGCTAGCAATGTCATACAGTCAATTCTCTAACTTATAACTATGCGGGTCTGAGGGCTGCTTGAGGCTTGAGAACCACACATTTGAGGCTTATTTTAGCATGACATGTAAAGGACTCACTGGTGACTAAATTACTAGCAACCACTGGAAAGCAATACACCTACAATCCCATCTCTTCTTCCATTTTGTTATCTTCCCCCATTCACCTATTCCTACTGTCTTGTGCTTCCATTGCTCTCTCACTAATGATGCTACCTCCTTTCTGAAAGCCATTATTGTTACTCATAAAAATGCATATACATCAGTGAAAGGGAATGAAAAAGTTTATATACATACATATAAATATATACACGCATACATGAAAATATATAGAGGAAGGCCACGTTTATTCAAGATTAGTGTGTTTTCTCCTATACATACACACACGTTTATATACACACACAGAAATACATGTGCGTGTGTATATGGATTCACTTCATAATCTCGAAATACTGAAATATCGAATTTCAGTATCTCGAGACCATGAAACTGAATCCACAAAACACGGAAACAACAAAACCGCGAAATTCAAAACACCGAACAAACCGTACACACTACACCATATATACACCACAACACCAACATCGCAACATAAACAAACAAAACTACACACATACACAACTCATACACACATAAGCAGGGGGGCAAGCCCCCCAGCACCCCCCACACCCCCCTACTTATATATACTAACTCAGAGATCGCAGAAACAGGAAACAAAAGCAAACTCACACACGCACATCCTCCAGTCCCTCACACACACATCAAACATATCAGCACACTCACATACACTAACTCCCACTCAAAACCCTTACAAAACACTCACTTACCTGACATAACACCTAGATCCACACATGGCACCACGCACCATCAACACACAATCCCGGACATTACATAGCATAAGGTCATAACCGCAAATTTGAGATATTCGAATTCGCGATTATGAACTTTCGCTATTGTAAACATTCGGCTTTATAGTCTCGAAATACTGAAATTTGACATTTCAGTATTTCGAGATTATAAAGCGCTTGTGTGTGTGTGTATATATATATATATATATATATATATACACACATAAACACACACACACACACACACACACATATATAGGTTCATAGGTAGGTACTAGGCTACTGGTGGTTTGTTGGATGACAGTGGTGATCAAGAAGAGGAGGAGGAGTGTGAGGGCAGCACCAAGGATCAAATGGTGGAAACTGAAAAAAAGGTAATTGTGAGGTGGTGTTCAGGGAAGAGTTAAGACAGGCACTGGGTGGCAGTGAAGAGTTTTCGAATAGCTGGGTAACTACAACACAGCTAGTAAGAGAGATGGCTAGAAAGGTGCTTGGTGTGACATCTGGAAAGAGGAAGAAGGACAAGGAGACCTGGTGGTGGAATGAAGAAGTACAGGAGAGTATACAGAGAAAGAGGTTGGCGAAGAAGTGGGATTGTCAGAGAGATGAAGAAAATAGACAAGAGTATAAGGAGATGAGGTGCATGGCAAAGAGAGAGGTGGCTAAGGATAAGGCGTATGAAGAGTTGTATAAAAGGTTGGACACTAAGGAGGGAGAAAAGGACCTGTACCGACTGGCTAGACAGAGGGACCGAGCTAGTAAAGATGTGCAGCAGGTACGGGTGGTAAAGGATAATGAGGGAAACGTACTCACAAGCGAGGAGAGTGTGTTGAGCAGATGGTAAGAGAACTTTGAGGGGCTGATGAATGAAGAGAATGAGAGGGAGAGAAGGTTGGATGATGTGCAGACAGTGAATCATGAAGTGCAGTGAATTAGCAAGGAGGAAGTAAGTATAGCTATGAAGAGGATGAAGAACGGAAAGGCTGTTGGTCCAGATGACATACCTGTGGAAGCATGGAGGTGTTTAGGTGAAATGGCAGTGGAGTTTTTTAACTAGATTGTTTAATGAAATCTTGGAAAGTGAGAGGATGCCTGAGGAATGGAGAAGAAGTGTTTGGTACCGATTTTTAAGAATAAGGGTGATGTGTAGAGCTACAAATATGACGAGTGAAACTGTGAGCAGAACGCTACAAAGCAGATGCAAACTCCCGATAAGTTTAAAATGCGGTTTAATAAACTGAGCGCTTTCGGAAGGACCTGTGCCCCTCCTTCTTCAGAAATAACAAACAACCAAATGAATTCAAACAAACTTCCAGGCAGCAACTCGTATTTAAAATCTTCAGTCATTAGTTAACTGATAATGCTATTAAGCAATTAAACAATAAAAATATATGGACAAAAAACACTAAGTTTTAAAAGGGCCATGTCTGTAGAATGGCAAACGTTACCAATACTGTTTCACCTAGTAACATTATTTACTAAATGCTTCTAAGCACTATTGTCAATGCTTTATAGATACATTTCTAGAAACAATTATTAAAGTACTACATAAGTGCCCAATAAGTATTCTTTAAAAATGTATATGTCTTAAATACACAAATTTGTTAAATAGAAAAATGAGAAGTTAGACTAAATTAAGCTAAATTCATAAAAAGTTCACATACTAAGAGGTATTATGTAAAGTACATCAAGTAAGTCTGATGCCAATTCATGGCAGAATAATCAAAGTTGTTACGTTCTAACACAATAGCAAAAATACAAAAGTACATTAAGCAAGTTCTTATAAGGTTAATTCATAAAGTTGAAAATAACCTATCTTTTTAGGGCCAGTTTTTTCAGAACTGTAACACTAAAGCGATAGAGTATGTGGCAACTTGCTCAGATTGTCACGCTTTCTATATAGGAAAATCAGAGCGTAAGCTCAAACAATGTATATATGAACACTGTTACGCTATTAACAAGAAAAACAAGACAAATGCATTGGCTTGCCACATTATTGAATACCCAACACACAAATTTAAATTCACAGTGTTGAAGCAGGTAGACCACACTCCATATATTGGCCCCTGGCAAATCCATCTAGAGATGGAGGAACTATTTTGGCAAATTAGAACTGCAGCTGGTGATATACCAGGGTTAAACGAACAAACATCTATTGCTTGTGTTCTGAAAAAACTGGCCCTAAAAAGATAGGTTATTTTCAACTTTAAGCAATAATGTACTTTTGTATTTTTGCTATTGTGTTAGAACGTAACAACTTTGATTATTCTGCCATGAATTGGCATCAGACTTACTTGATGTACTTTACATAATACCTCTTAGTATGTGAACTTTTTATGAATTTAGCTTAATTTAGTCTAACTTCTCATTTTTCTATTTAACAAATTTGTGTATTTAAGACATATACATTTTTAAAGAATACTTATTGGGCACTTATGTAGTACTTTAATAATTGTTTCTAGAAATGTATCTATAAAGCATTGACAATAGTGCTTAGAAGCATTTAGTAAATAATGT